>NC_091001.1:2412103-2482103 GCF_041146395.1 Eulemur rufifrons
GGATTGTACCCGGGAACCCACTCTATCATACTCTGGGTATGGGCCCGTGGGTTTCATACAGGACACAGTGGTAGAGCCTCCTTTCACGCATGACATGGGAGGATTGCAGGCTTTCTAAACTCTAAGAAAGCAAGAAGTCTGAGAATTAGATTTAGGGGTAGGATTCTGGTTAGGGTTAAGGATGAAGTTTAGTGTTAGGGTGAGGGCTTAGGGTTAGGGATTAGGGTTAGGGTTAAAGGTTACTCTTAGGTTTAACGGTTACACTTTGGTTTAAGGTTGAGGTTTACGGTTAGGGTTAAGATGAGGGGTTAGGGTTTGGTACAGGGTTAGGGTTAAGTGTTAGGTTTAGGGTTGAAGATTAGGATTAGGGTTAGGATTAAAGGTTAGCGTGAGAGTTAACGCTTAGGGTTAAGGTTAAGGGTTAGGCTTTAGGGTTAGGGTTAGGGTTAGTTTTAGGGTTAGAGTTATGTGCTATGGTTTGTGTTAGATGCTAGGGTTAGGTTTACTGGTGACGGTTAGGGTTACGTTTAGGGGTTAGCATTAGGGTTAGGGTTAGGGTTAAGGGATAGGATTAGGGATAAGTGTTGGGCTTAGGGTTAGGGTTTAGTGTTAGGGTTAGCATTAAGGATTAGGGTTAGGGTCAGGGTTAAATGCTTGGGTGCGGGTAATGGTTAGGGTCAGGGTTAAGGTTCACGGATAGGGTTAGTGTGAAGGGTTACGGGTAGGTTTAGGGTTCAGGGTTAGAGTTAGCATTAGGGCTTAAGTTTAGGATTAGGCGGTAGGTTAGATTTAGGGTTAGATCTAGGCGTTAGGGTAAGGGCTAGCGTTAGGGTTAAGAGATAGGGTTAGGTTTAATGCTTAGGATTAGGGTTAGGGTTTGGGGTTAAAGTAAGTGTTAGGGGTTAGGTTTAAGGATCCAAGGTTAGGGTTATTTTTAGCTGTAGTGTTAGGGTTAGGGATAAGGGATCCCATTAGCATTAAGGGTCTTCCTTACTGTAGGGTTAAGGGTTAGGCTTAGAGTTAAAGGTTAATGTTAGGGTCAGTGTTAAGATTTAGGGTTAGGGTTAACGGTTAGGGTAAAGGTTAAGCGTTAGGGTTAGGGATTAGTGATTAGGGCTTTTGGTTAGTGTTAGGGTTAGCGGTTAGGAGTTAGTGTTTTATGAAGGGGTATGGTTAGAATTAGGATTGGGGTTAGAGTTAGGGTGAGGTATAGGGGTTAGGTTTAGGGGTTAGTTTTAGGGTAAAAGGATAGGATTAGGGTTACGGGTTGGGCTTAGGTTTAGGGTTAAAGTTTACTGCTAGGGTTAGGGATAGGGTTCAGGGTTAGCTTTAGGGGTTCTGGTTAGGGTTAGGTGTTAGGTTAGTGTCAGGGTTAGGTCTAGTCGTGAGGGTAAGGTTTAGGGTTAGCTTTAAGAGCTAGGGTTAGGTTTAATGGTTAGGATTAGGATTAGGGTTAAGGGTTAGGGTAAGGCTTAGAGGTTAGGGTGAAGGGTTAGGGTCAAGGGTTAGGGTTTTTGTTAGGCATAGCGTTGGGGTTAGAAGTAAGGGTTACTGTCAGTGTTAGGGTTGTAGGTAGGGTTACGGTTAGGGTTAGCGGTTTAGAATTAGGGTTAGGGATTAGGTGTCACAGTGATGACTAGGAGATAGGGTTAGAATTATGGGATAGGGGTTGTTCTCAGGAAATGGGTTATGCATTAACGTTAGGATAAGAGGTTAAAGGTAGGCACACGGTGAGGTTTACGTGTTAAGGGGAAAAATAGGAACAGGGTTGGGAGTTATGTTCAGGGTTAGGGTTATCTGTTAAAGGTATTGTTTATGCTTAGCACACGGGCCCTGTCTGCATTAGGCGGGCGGGGGGAGTTTAGGGGGCTGGGATTGTACACGGGAACCCACTCTATCATACTCTGGGTATGGGCCCCTGGGTTTCATGCAGGACACAGAGGTAGAGCCTCCTTTCACGCATGGCATGGGAGGATTGCAGGCTTTCTAAACTCTAAGAAGGCAAGAAGTCTGAAAATTAGATTTAGGGGTAGGATTATGGTTAGGGTTAAGGATGAAGTTTAGTGCTAGGGTGAGGGCTTAGCGTTAGGCATTAGGGTTAGGGTTAAAGGTTACTCTTAGTTTTAACGGTTACACTTTAGTTTAGGGTTGAGGTTTACGGTTAGGGTTAAGATGAGGGGTTAGGGTTTGGTACAGGGTTAGGGTTAAGTGTTAGGTTTAGGGTTGACGATTAAGATTATTGTTAGGATTAAAGGTTAGCGTGAGAGTTAACGCTTAGGGTTAAGGTTAAGAGTTAGGGTTTAGGGTTAGGTTTAGGGTTAGGGTTAGTTTTAGGGTTAGAGTTATGTGCTATGGTTTGTGTTAGAGGTTAGGGGTAGGTTTACTGGTCACAGTTAGGGTTACGTTTAGGGGGTAGCATTAGGGTTAGGGTTAGGGTTAAGGGATAGGATTAGGGTTAAGTGTTGGGCTTAGGGTTAGGGTTTAGTGTTAGGGTTATCATTAAGGATTAGGGTTAGGATCAGGGTTAAATGCTTGGGTGCGGGTAATGGTTAGGGTCAGGATTAAGGTTCACGGATAGGGTTAGTGTTAAGGGTTACGGGTAGGTTTAGGGTTGAGGGTTAGAGTTAGCATTAGAGCTTAAGGTTAGGATTAGGCGGTAGGTTAGATTTAGGGTTAGATCTAGGCGTTAGGGTAAGGGCTAGCGTTAGGGTTAAGAGATAGTGTTAGGTTTAATGCTTAGGATTAGGGTTAGGGTTTGGGGTTAAAGTAAGTGTTAGGGGTTAGGTTTAAGGATCCAAGGTTAGGGTTATTTTTAGCTGTAGTGTTAGGGTTAGGGATAAGGGATCCCATTAGCATTAAGGGTCTTCCTTACTGTAGGGTTAAGGGTTAGGCTTAGAGTTAAAGGTTAAGGTTAGGGTCAGTGTTAAGATTTAGGGTGAGGGTTAACGGTTAGGGTAAAGGTTAAGCGTTAGGGTTAGGGATTAGTGATTAGGGTTTTTGGTTAGTGTTAGGGTTAGCGGTTAGGAGTTAGTGTTTTATGAAGGGGTATGGTTAGAATTAGGATTGGGGTTAGAGTTAGGGTGAGGTATAGGGGTTAGGTTTAGGGGTTAGTTTTAGGGTAAAAGGATAGGATTAGGGTTACGGGTTGGGCTTAGGTTTAGGGTTAAAGTTTACTGCTAGGGTTAGGGACAGGGTTCAGGGTTAGCTTTAGGGGTTCTGGTTAGGATTACGTGTTCGGTTAGAGTCAGGGTTAGGTCTAGTCGTGAGGGTAAGGTTTAGGGTTATCTTTAAGAGCTAGGGTTAGGTTTAATGGTTAGGATTAGGATTAGGGTTAAGGGTTAGGGTAAGGCTTAGGGGTTAGGGTGAAGGGTTAGGGTCAAGGGTTAGGGTTTTTGTTAGGCATAGCGTTGGGGTGGGAATTAAGGGTTACTGTCAGTGTTAGGGTTGTAGGTAGGGTTACGGTTAGGGTTAGCGGTTTAGAATTAGGGTTAGGGATTAGGTGTCACAGTGATGACTAGGAGATAGGGTTAGAATTATGGGATAGGGGTTGTTCTGAGGGAATGGGTTATGCATTAACGTTAGGATAAGAGGTTAAAGTTAGGCGCACGGTGAGGTTTACGTGTTAAGGGGAGAAATAGGAACAAGGTTGGGTGTTATGTTCAGGGTTAGGGTTATCTGTTAAAGGTATTGTTTATGCTTAGCGCACGGGCCCTGTCTGCATTAGGCGGGCGGGGGGAGTTTAGGGGGCTGGGATTGTACCCGGGAACCCACTCTGTCATACTCTGGGTATGGGCCCGTGTGTTTCATGCAGGACAAAGCGGTAGAGCCTCCTTTCACGCATGGCATGGGAGGATTGCAGGCTTTCTAAACTCTAAGAAAGCAAGAAGTCTGAGAATTAGATTTAGGGTTAGGATTATGGTTATGGTTAAGGATGAAGTTTAGTGTTAGGGTGAGGGCTTAGGGTGAGGGATTAGGGTTAGGGTTAAAGGTTACTCTTAAGTTTAACGGTTACACTTTGGTTTAGGGTTGAGGTTTACGGTTAGGATTAAGATGAGGGGTTAGCGTTTGGTACAGGGTTAGGGTTAAGTGTTAGGTTTAGGGTTGAAGATTAGGATTAGGGTTAGGATTAAAGTTTAACGTGAGAGTTAACGCTTAGTGTTAAGGTTAAGATTTAGGGTTTAGGGTTAGGGTTAGGGTTAGTTTTAGGGTTAGAGTTATGTGCTATGGTTTGTGTTAGAGGTTAGGGTTAGGTTTACTGGTCACGGTTAGGGTTAGGTTTACGGGATAGCATTAAGGTTAGGGTTAAGGGATAGGATTAGGGTTAAGTGTTGGGCTTAGGGTTAGGGTTTAGTGTTAGGTTTAGCATTAAGGATTAGGGTTAGAATCAGGGTTAAATGCTTGGGTGCGGGTAATGGTTAGGGTCAGGGTTAAGGTTCACGGATAGGGTTAGTGTTAAGGGTTACGGGTAGGTTTAGGGTTCAGGGTTCGTGTTAGCATTAGTGCTTAAGGTTAGGATTAGGCGGTAGGTTAGATTTAGGGTTAGATCTAGGCGTTATGGTAAGGGCTAGCGTTAGGGTTAAGAGATAGGGTTAGGTTTAATGCTTAGGATTAGGGTTAGGGTTTGGGGTTAAAGTAAGTGTTAGGGGTCAGGTTTAAGCATCCAAGGTTAGGATTATTTTTAGCTGTAGTGTTAGGGTTAGGGATAAGGGATCCCATTAGCATTAAGGGTCTTCCTTACTGTAGGGTTAAGGGTTAGGCTTAGAGTTAAAGGTTAAGGTTAGGGTCAGTGTTAAGATTTAGGGTGAGGGTTAACGGTTAGGGTAAAGGTTAAGCATTAGGGTTAGGGATTAGTGATTAGGGTTTTTGGTTAGTGTTAGGGTTAGCGGTTAGGAGTTAGTGTTTTATGAAGGGGTATGGTTAGAATTAGGATTGGGGTTAGAGTTAGGGTGAGGTATAGGGGTTAGGTTTAGGGGTTAGTTTTAGGGTAAAAGGATAGGATTAGGGTTACGGGTTGGGCTTAGGTTTAGGGTTAAAGTTTACTGCTAGGGTTAGGGATAGGGTTCAGGGTTAGCTTTAGGGGTTCTGGTTAGGGTTAGGTGTTAGGTTAGTGTCAGGGTTAGGTCTAGTCGTGAGGGTAAGGTTTAGGGTTAGCTTTAAGAGCTAGGGTTAGGTTTAATGGTTAGGATTAGGATTAGGGTTAAGGGTTAGGGTAAGGCTTAGGGGTTAGGGTGAAGGGTTAGGGTCAAGGGTTAGGGTTTTTGTTAGGCATAGCGTTGGGGTGGGAAGTAAGGGTTACTGTCAGTGTTAGGGTTGTAGGTAGGGTTACGGTTAGGGTTACCGGTTTAGAATTAGGGTTAGGGATTCGGTGTCACAGTGATGACTAGGAGATATGGTTAGAATTATGGGATAGGGGTTGTTCTCAGGAAATGGGTTATGCATTAACGTTAGGATAAGAGGTTAAAGTTAGGCGCACGGTGAGGTTTACGTGTTAAGGGGAGAAATAAGAACAGGGTTGGGTGTTATGTTCAGGGTTAGGGTTATCTGTTAAAGGTATTGTTTATGCTTAGCGCATGGGCCCTGTCTGCATTAGGCGGGCGGGGGGAGTTTAGGGGGCTGGGATTGTACCCGGGAACCCACTCTATCATACTCTGGGTATGGGCCCGTGGGTTTCATGCAGGACACAGTGGTAGAGCCTCCTTTCACGCATGGCATGGGAGGATTGCAGGCTTTCTAAACTCTAAGAAAGCAAGAAGTCTGAGAATTAGATTTAGGGTTAGGATTATGGTTAGGGTTAAGGATGAAGTTTAGTGTTAGGCTGAGGACTTAGGGTTAGGGATTAGGGTTAGGGTTAAAGGTTACTCTTAGGTTTAAGGGTTACACTTTGGTTTATGGTTGAGGTTTACTGTTAGGGTTAAGATGCGGGGTTAGGGTTTGGTACAGGGTTAGGGTTAAGTGTTAGGTTTAGGGTTGAAGATTAGGATTAGTGTTAGGATTAAAGGTTAGCGTGAGAGTTAACGCTTAGGGTTAAGGTTAAGAGTTAGGGTTTAGGGTTAGGGTTAGGATTAGGGTTAGTTTTAGGGTTAGAGTTATGTGCTATGGTTTGTGTTAGAGGTTAGGGTTAGGTTTACTGGTCACGGTGAGGGTTACGTTTAGGGGTTAGCATTAGGGTTACGGTTAGGGTTAAGGGATAGGATTAGGGTTAAGTGTTGGGCTTAGGGTTAGGGTTTAGTGTTAGGGTTAGCATTAAGGATTAGGGTTAGGGTGAGGGTTAAATGCTTGGGTGCGGGTAATGGTTAGGGTCAGGATTAAGGTTCACGGATAGGGTTAGTGTTAAGGGTTACGGGTAGGTTTAGGGTTCAGGGTTAGTGTTAGCATTAGGGCTTAACGTTAGGATTAGGCGGTAGGTTAGATTTAGGGTAAGATCTAGGCGTTGGGGTAAGGGCTAGCGTTAGGGTTAAGAGATAGTGTTAGGTTTAATGCTTAGGATTAGGGTTAGGGTTTGGGGTTAAAGTAAGTGTTAGGGGTTAGGTTTAAGGATCCAAGGTTAGGGTTATTTTTAGCTGTAGTGTTAGGGTTAGGGATAAGGGATCCCATTAGCATTAAGGGTCTTCCTTACTGTAGGGTTAAGGGTTAGGCTTAGAGTTAAAGGTTAAGGTTAGGGTCAGTGTTAAGATTTAGGGTGAGGGTTAACGGTTAGGGTAAAGGTTAAGCGTTAGGGTTAGGGATTAGTGATTATGGTTTTTGGTTAGTGTTAGGGTTAGCGGTTAGGAGTTAGTGTTTTATGAAGGGGTATGGTTAGAATTAGGATTGGGGTTAGAGTTAGGGTGAGGTATAGGGGTTAGGTTTAGGGGTTAGTTTTAGGGTAAAAGGATAGGATTAGGGTTACAGGTTGGGCTTAGGTTTAGGGTTAAAGTTTACTGCTGGGGTTAGGGATAGGGTTCAGGGTTAGCTTTAGGGGTTCTGGTTAGGGTTAGGTGTTAGGTTAGTGTCAGGGTTAGGTCTAGTCGTGAGGGTAAGGTTTAGGGTTAGCTTTAAGAGCTAGGGTTAGGTTTAATGGTTAGGATTAGGATTAGGGTTAAGGGTTAGGGTAAGGCTTAGGGGTTAGGGTGAAGGGTTGGGGTCAAGGGTTAGGGTTTTTGTTAGGCATAGCGTTGGGGTTAGAAGTAGGGGTTACTGTCAGTGTTAGGGTTGTAGGTAGGGTTACGGTTAGGGTTAGCGGTTTAGAATTAGGGTTAGGGATTAGGTGTCACAGTGATGACTAGGAGATAGGGTTAGAATTATGGGATAGGGGTTGTTCTCAGGAAATGGGTTATGCATTAACGTTAGGATAAGAGGTTAAAGTTAGGCGCACGGTGAGGTTTACGTGTTAAGGGGAGAAATAGGAACAGGGTTGGGTGTTATGTTCAGGGTTAGGGTTATCTGTTAAAGGTATTGTTTATGCTTAGCGCACGGGCCCTGTCTGCATTAGGCGGGCGGGGGGAGTTTAGGGGGCTGGGATTGTACCCGGGAACCCACTCTGTCATAATCTGGGTATGGGCCCGTGGGTTTGATGCAGGACACAGTGGTAGAGCCTCCTTTCACGCATGGCATGGGAGGATTGCAGGCTTTCTAAACTCTAAGAAAGCAAGAAGTCTCAGAATTAGATTTAGGGTTGGATTATGGTTAGGGTTAAGGATGAAGTTTAGTGTTAGGGTGAGGGCTTAGGGTTAGGGATTAGGGTTAGGTTTAAAGGTTACTCTTAGGTTTAACTGTTACACTTTGCTTTAGGGTTGAGGTTTACGGTTAGGGTTAAGATGAGGGGTTAGGGTTTGGTACAGGGTTAGGGTTAAGTGTTAGGTTTAGGGTTGAAGATTAGGATTAGTGTTAGGATTAAAGGTTAGCGTGAGAGTTAACGCTTAGTGTTAAGGTTAAGAGTTAGGGTTTAGGGTTAGGGTTAGTGCTAGGGTTAGATTTAGGGTTAGAGTTATGTGCTATGGTTTGTGTTAGAGGTTAGGTTTACGTTTACTGGTCACGGTTAAGGTTAAGTTTAGGGGTTAGCATTAGGGTTAGGGTTAAGGGATAGGATTAGGGTTAAGTGTTGGGCTTAGGGTTAGGGTTTAGTGTTAGGGTTAGCATTAAGGATTAGGGTTAGGGTCAGGGTTAAATGCTTGGGTGCGGGTAAAGGTTAGGGTCAGTTTTAAGGTTCATGGATAGGGGTAGTGTTAAGTGTTACGGGTAGGTTTAGGGTTCACGGTTAGAGTTAGCATTAGGGCTTAAGGTTAGGATTAGGCGGTAGGTTAGATTTAGGGTTAGATCTAGGCCTTAGGGTAAGGGCTAGCGTTAGGGTTAAGAGATAGGGTTAGGTTTAGTGCTTAGGATTAGGGTTAGGGTTTGGGGTGAATGTAAGTGTTAGGGGTTAGGTTTAAGGATGAAAGGTTAGGGTTATTTTTAGCTGTAGTGTTAGGGTTAGGGATAAGGGATCCCATTAGCATTAAGGGTCTTCCTTACTGTAGGGTTAAGGGTTAGGCTTAGTGTTAAAGCTTAAAGATAGGGTCAGTGTTAAGATTTAGGGTGAGGGTTAACGGTTAGGGTAAAGGTTAAGCGTTACGGTTAGGGATTAGTGATTAGGGCTTTTGGTTAGTGTTAGGGTTAGCGGTTAGGAGTTAGTGTTTTATGAAGGGGTATGGTTAGAATTAGGATTGGGGTTAGAGTTAGGGTGAGGTATAGGGGTTAGGTTTAGGGGTTAGTTTTAGGTTAAAAGGATAGGATTAGGGTTACGGGTTGGGCTTAGGTTTAGGGTTAAAGTTTACTGCTAGGGTTAGGGATAGGTTTCAGGGATAGCTTTAGGGGTTCTGGTTAGGGTTAGGTGTTATGTTAGTGTCAGGGTTAGGTCTAGTCGTGAGGGTAAGGTTTAGGGTTACCTTTAAGAGCTAGGGTTAGGTTTAATGGTTAGGATTAGGATTAGGGTTAAGGGTTAGGGTAAGGCTTAGGGGTTAGGGTGAAGGGTTAGGGTCAAGGGTTAGGGTTTTTGTTAGGCATAGCGTTGGGGTTAGAAGTAAGGGTTACTGTCAGTGTTAGGGTTGTAGGTAGGGTTACGGTTAGGGTTAGCGGTTTAGAATTAGGGTTAGGGATTAGGTGTCACAGTGATCACTAGGAGATAGGGTTAGAATTATGGGATAGGGGTTGTTCTCAGGAAATGGGTTATGCATTAACGTTAGGATAAGAGGTTAAAGTTAGGCGCACGGTGAGGTTTACGTGTTAAGGGGAGAAATAGGAACAGGGTTGGGTGTTATGTTCAGGGTTAGGGTTATCTGTTAAAGGTATTGTTTATGCTTAGCGCACGGGCCCTGTCTGCATTAGGCGGGCGGGGGGAGTTTAGGGGGCTGGGATTGTACCCGGGAACCCACTCTATCATACTCTGGGTATGGGCCCGTGGGTTTCATGCAGGACACAGTGGTAGAGCCTCCTTTCACTCATGGCAAGGGAGTATTACAGGTTTCTAAACTCTAAGAAAGCAAGAAGTCTGAGAATTAGATTTAGGGTTAGGATTATGGTTAGGGTTAAGGATGAACTTTAGTGTTAGGGTGAGGGCTTAGGGTTAGGGATTAGGGTTAGGGTTAAAGGTTACTCTTAAGTTTAACGGTTACACTTTGGTTTCGGGTTGAGGTTTACGGTTAGGGTTAAGATGAGGGGTAAGGATTAGGTACAGGGTTAGGGTTAAGTGTTAGGTTTAGGGTTGAAGATTAGGATTAGGGTTAGGATTAAAGGTTAGCGTGAGAGTTAACGCTTAGGGTTAAGGTTAAGAGTTACGGTTTAGGGTTAGGGTTAGGGTTAGTGTTAGTTTTAGGGTTAGAGTTATGTGCTATGGTTTGTGTTAGAGGTTAGGCTTAGGTTTACTGGTCACGGTGAGGGTTACTTTTAGGGGTTACCATTAGGTTTAGGGTTAGGGTTAGGGTTAAAGGATAGGATTAGGGTTAAGTGTTGGGCTTAGGGTTAGGGTTTAGTGTTAGGGTTAGCATTAAGGTCTAGGGGTAGGGTCAGGGTTAAATGCTTGGGTGCGGGTATTGGTTAGGGTGAGGGTTAAGGTTCACGGATAGGGTTAGTGTTAAGGCTTACGGGTAGGTTTAGGGTTCAGGGTTAGAGTTAGCATTAGGGCTTAAGGTTAGGATTAGGCGGTAGGTTAGATTTAGGGTTAGATCTAGGCGTAAGGGTAAGGGCTAGCATTAAGGTTAAGACATAGGGTTAGGTTTAATGCTTAGGATTAGGGTTAGCGTTTGGGGTTAAAGTAAGTGTTAGGGGTTAGGTTTAAGGATCAAAGGTTAGGGTTATTTTTAGCTGTAGTGTTCGGGTTAGGGATAAGGGATCCCATTAGCATTAAGGGTCTTCCTTACTGTAGGGTTAAGGGTTAGGCTTAGAGTTAAAGGTTAAGGTTAGGGTCAGTGTTAAGATTTAGGGTGAGGGTTAACGGTTAGGGTAAAGGTTAAGCGTTAGGGTTAGGGATTAGTGATTAGGGTTTTTGGATAGTGTTAGGGTTCGCGGTTAGGAGTTAGTGTTTTATGAAGGGGTATGGTTAGAATTAGGATTGGGGTTAGAGTTAGGGTGAGGTATAGGGGTTAGGTTTAGGGGTTAGTTTTAGGGTAAAAGGATAGGATTAGGGTTACGGGTTGGGCTTAGGTTTAGGGTTAAAGTTTACTGCTAGGGTTAGGGATAGAGTTCAGGGTTAGCTTTAGGGGTCTGGTTAGGGTTAGGTGTTAGGTTAGTGTCAGGGTTAGGTCTAGTCATGAGGGTAAGGTTTAGGGTTAGCTTTAAGAGCTAGGGTTAGGTTTAATGGTTAGGATTAGGATTAGGGTTAAGGGTTAAGGTAAGGCTTAGTGGTTAGGGTGACGGGTTAGGGTCAAGGGTTAGGGTTTTTGTTAGGCATAGCGTTGGGGTTAGAAGTAAGGGTTACTGTCAGTGTTAGGGTTGTAGGTAGGGTTACGGTTAGGGTTAGCGGTTTAGAATTAGGGTTAGGGATTGGGTGTCACAGTGATGACTAGGATATAGGGTTAGAATTATGGGATAGGGGTTGTTCTCAGGAAATGGGTTATGCATTAACGTTAGGATAAGAGGTTAAAGTTAGGCGCACGGTGAGGTTTACGTGTTAAGGGGAGAAATAGGAACAGGGTTGGGTGTTATGTTCAGGGTTAGGGTTATCTGTTAAAGGTATCGTTTATGCTTAGCGCACGGGCCCTGTCTGCATTAGGCGGGCGGGGGGAGTTTAGGGGGCTGGGATTGTACCCGGGAACCCACTCTGTCATACTCTGGGTATGCGCCCATGGGTTTGATGCAGGACACAGTGGTAGAGCCTCCTTTCACGCATGGCATGGGAGGATTGCTGGTTTTCTAAACTCTAAGAAAGCAAGAAGTCTGAGAATGAGATTTAGGTTGGATTATGGTTAGGGTTAAGGATGAAGTTTAGTGTTAGGGTGAGGGCTTAGGGTTAGGGATTAGGGTTAGGGTTAAAGGTTACTCTTAGGTTTAACGGTTACACTTTGGTTTAGGGTTGAGGTTTACGGTTAGGGTTAAGATGAGGGGTTAGGGTTTGGTACAGTGTTATGGTTAAGTGTTTGGTTTAGGGTTGAAGATTAGGATTAGGGTTAGGATTAAAGGTTAGCGTTAGAGTTAATGCTTAGGGTTAAGTTTAAGAGTTAGGGGTTAGGGTTAGGGTTAGGGTTAGTTTTAGGGTTAGAGTTATGTGCTATGGTTTGTGTTAGAGGTTAGGGTTAGGTTTACTGGTCACGGTGTGGGTTACGTTTAGGGGTTAGTATTAGGGTTAGGATTAAGGGATAGGAATAGGGTTAAGTGTTGGGCTTAGGGTTAGGGTTTAGTGTTAGGGTTATCATTAAGGATTGGGGTTAGGGTCAGGGTTAAATGCTTGGGTGCGGGTAATGCTTAGGGTCAGGGTTAAGGTTCACGGATAGGGTTAGTGTTAAGGGTTATGGGTAGGTTTAGGGTTCAGGGTTAGAGTTAGCATTAGGGCTTAAGGTTAGGATTAGGCGGTAGGTTAGATTTAGGGTTAGATCTAGGCGTTAGGGTAAGGGCTAGCGTTAGGGTTAAGAGATAGGGTTAGGTTTAATGCTTAGGATTAGGGTTAGGGTTTGGGGTTAAAGTAAGTGTTAGGGGTTAGATTTAAGGATCAAAGGTTAGGGTTATTTTTAGCTGTAGTGTTAGGGTTAGGGATAAGGGATCCCATTAGCATTAAGGGTCTTCCTTAGTGTAGGGTTAAGGCTTAGGCTTAGAGTTAAAGGTTAAGGTTAGGGTCAGTGTTAAGATTTAGGGTGAGGGTTAACGGTTAGGGTAAAGGTTAAGCATTAGGGTTAGGGATTAGTGATTAGGGTTTTTGGTTAGTGTTAGGGTTAGCGGTTAGGAGTTAGTGTTTTATGAAGGGGTATGGTTAGAATTAGGATTGGGGTTAGAGTTAGGGTGAGGTATAGGGGTTAGGTTTAGGGGTTAGTTTTAGGGTGAAAGGATAGGATTAGGGTTACGGGTTGGGCTTAGGTTTAGGGTTAAAGTTTACTGCTAGCGTTAGGGATAGGGTTCAGGGTTAGCTTTAGGGGTTCTGGTTAGGGTTAGGTGTTAGGTTAGTATCAGGGTTAGGTCTAGTCGTGAGGGTAAGGTTTAGGGTTAGCTTTAAGAGCTAGGGTTAGGTTTAATGGTTAGGATTAGGATTAGGGTTAAGGGTTAGGGTAAGGCTTAGGGGTTAGGGTGAAGGGTTAGGGTCAAGGGTTAGGGTTTTTGTTAGGCATAGCATTGGGGTTAGAACTAATGGTTCCTGTCAGTGTTAGGGTTGTAGGCAGCGTTATGGTTAGGCTTAGCGGTGGAGAATTAGGGTTAGGGATTAGGTGTTACAGTTATGACTAGGAGATAGGGTTAGAATTATGGGATAGGGGATGTTCTCAGGGAATGGGTTATGCATTAACGTTACGTTAAGAGGTTAAAGTTAGGCTCACGGTGAGGTTTACGTGTTAAGGGGAGAAATAGGAACAGGGTTAGGTGCCATGTTCAGGGTTAGGTTTATCTGTTAAAGGTATCATTTATGCTTAGCGCACGGGCCCTGTCAGCATTAGGCTGGGGAGAGGTAAGTGGGCTGGGATTGTCACCGGGAACCCACTGTATCGGACTCTGGGTATGGGCCCGTGGATTTCATGCAGGACACAGTGGTAGAGCCTCCTTTCACACATGGCACGGGAGGATTGCAGGCTTTCTAAACTCTAAGAAAGCAAGAAGTCTGAGAATTAGATTTAGGGTTAGGATTATGGTTAGGGTTCAGGATGAAGTGTAGTGTTATGGTGAGGGGATAGGGTTACAGATTAGGGTTACGGTTTAAGGTTACTGTTAGGTTTAACGGTTACAGTTCGTTTTGGGGTTGAGGTTTGCGGATAGGGTTAAGATGAGGGGTCAGGGTTTGGTACAGGGTTAGGGTTGTGTTCGGTTTAGGGTTGAAGATTAGGATTAGGGTTAGGATTAAAGGTTAGCATGAGAGTTAACGGTTAAGATTAAGGTTAAGGGTTAGGGTTAGGGTTTAGGTTTAGGGTTAAGGGTTAGGCTTAGTTTTAGGGTTAGAGTTATGTGTTAGGGTTTATGTTAGATGTTAGGGTTAGGTTTACTGTTCGTGGTTAGAGTTACGTTTAGTGGTTAGCATTAGGGTTAGGGATTAGGTTTAGGGTAAGTGTTTAGAGTTAGTGTTGGGCTTTAGGCTCGGGGCTTAGGTTCAGGGTCAGAGGTTAGGGTTGGTGGTAGGGCTTAGATTTAGCGGTCAGTTTAAGGGCACAGGACCTGGTTAATCTACGGTGAGAGGGGTGTGGTCGGAGTCACCACAAAAGCACAACATCATTCCCTGGGCCTTGGGACAAAACCTACATGCAGGACTCAGGCAGAGCCTCATCTCACACATGGCATGGCTGTATTGTAGGCTTGCTTCACTCTGGGAATGGAAGTAGTGTGAGAATTAGGGTTAGGTTTGGGGTTAGGGGTTTCAAGTTAGGGGTTAGGTTTCGAGTCAGGGTCAGGTGCTAGGGATTAGTGGTTAGGTTTAGAGTTAGTGTTAGGGGTTAGGTGTTAAGTCTGGGTTGGGGGCCAGGGTTAGGTTTAGGGTTGGGGTTAGCGTTAGGGTTAGGGGTTAGGGTTAAGGGATAGGGTTAGGGTTAAGGGTTAGGCTTAGGGTTAGGGTTCAGGGTTAGGGTTAAGGTTTAGGGTTAGAGTCAGGGTTAAGTGTTAGGGTGAGGCTTAACAGTTAGGGTTAGGGTTAGGGGGTTAGGAATAGGGTTAGGGTTAAGGGTTAGGTTTATGGTTCAGGTTTAAGGTTAGGATTAGGGGTTAGGGTTAGTGTTAACTGTAGGTCAGTGTTGGGGTTAGATCTCTAGGCATTAGCGTATAGGTTAGGGTTAGGGTTAAGTAGGGTTATGTTTAATGGTTAGGATTGGGATTAGCGTTAAGGGTTAGGGTTAAACTTTAGGGGATATGACTAAGGATCAATGGTTAGGGTTATTTTTAGGCGTAGGGTTAGGGTAAGGGTTTTAGGGTTAGTGTTAGTGTTGTCGGTAGGGTTAAGGTTAGGGTTGGCGTTTCAGAATTAGGGATTAGGTGTTATGGTTATGGCTAGGAGTTAGGGTTAGAATTACGGTATAGGGCTTGTTCTCAGGGTGTCATGCATTATCGTTAAGATAAGGGGTTAAGTTAGGGTTAGGGTGAGGTTTACGTGTTAAGGTGAGCAGTAGGATCAGGGTTAGGTGTTATGTTCTGGGTTAGGGTTATGGGTGTGGGGTAGGGTTTATGCTTAGGGCACGGGCCCTGTATGCACTAGGAGGCGAAGTTAGGGGTCTGTGATGGTCGCTGGGAGCCCACTCTATCGTACGCAGTGTATGGGCCTCTGGGTTTCATGCAGGACACTGTGGCAGAGCGGGCTTTCATGCATGGCTTAGTAGGATTGTAGGCTTTCAAAACTCTGAGAAAGCAAGTCTGAGAATTAGATTTAGGGTTAGGATTACGGTACGGTTTAGGGATGAAGATTAGCGATAGGGTGAGGGCTTAGGGTTAGGGGTTAGGGTTAGGGTTAGGGTTGTTGGCAGGGTGAAGGTTAGGGTTGGCATTTTAGAATTAGGGATGAGGTGTTACGGTTATGGCTAGGGGTTAGGATTAGAATTATGGGATAGGGCTTCTTCTCAGGGTTTTATGCATTAAGGTTAAGATAAGGGGATAAGTTAGGGTTACGAAGAGGTTTATGTTTTAAGGTGAGCAATAGGATCAGGGTCAGGTGCTATATTCAGGGTGAGGGTTATCTGTTAGGGGTAGTGTTTATACTTAGCGTACAGGCCCTGTCTGCACTGGGCGGGGGGCTGGGGTTAGGGGGATGGGATTGTCCCCGGGAACCCACTCTGTCATACTCTGGGTATGCGCCCGTGGGTTTGATGCAGGACACAGTGGTAGAGCCTCCTTTCACGCATGGCATGGGAGGATTGCTGGTTTTCTAAACTCTAAGAAAGCAAGAAGTCTGAGAATGAGATTTAGGTTGGATTATGGTTAGGGTTAAGGATGAAGTTTAGTGTTAGGGTGAGGGCTTAGGGTTAGGGATTAGGGTTAGGGTTAAAGGTTACTCTTAGGTTTAACGGTTACACTTTGGTTTAGGGTTGAGGTTTACGGTTAGGGTTAAGATGAGGGGTTAGGGTTTGGTACAGTGTTAGGGTTAAGTGTTTGGTTTAGGGTTGAAGATTAGGATTAGGGTTAGGATTAAAGGTTAGCGTTAGAGTTAATGCTTAGGGTTAAGTTTAAGAGTTAGGGGTTAGGGTTAGGGTTAGGGTTAGTTTTAGGGTTAGAGTTATGTGCTATGGTTTGTGTTAGAGGTTAGGGTTAGGTTTACTGGTCACGGTGTGGGTTACGTTTAGGGGTTAGTATTAGGGTTAGGATTAAGGGATAGGATTAGGGTTAAGTGTTGGGCTTAGGGTTAGGGTTTAGTGTTAGGGTTATCATTAAGGATTGGGGTTAGGGTCAGGGTTAAATGCTTGGGTGCGGGTAATGCTTAGGGTCAGGGTTAAGGTTCACGGATAGGGTTAGTGTTAAGGGTTATGGGTAGGTTTAGGGTTCAGGGTTAGAGTTAGCATTAGGGCTTAAGGTTAGGATTAGGCGGTAGGTTAGATTTAGGGTTAGATCTAGGCGTTAGGGTAAGGGCTAGCGTTAGGGTTAAGAGATAGGGTTAGGTTTAATGCTTAGGATTAGGGTTAGGGTTTGGGGTTAAAGTAAGTGTTAGGGGTTAGATTTAAGGATCAAAGGTTAGGGTTATTTTTAGCTGTAGTGTTAGGGTTAGGGATAAGGGATCCCATTAGCATTAAGGGTCTTCCTTAGTGTAGGGTTAAGGCTTAGGCTTAGAGTTAAAGGTTAAGGTTAGGGTCAGTGTTAAGATTTAGGGTGAGGGTTAACGGTTAGGGTAAAGGTTAAGCATTAGGGTTAGGGATTAGTGATTAGGGTTTTTGGTTAGTGTTAGGGTTAGCGGTTAGGAGTTAGTGTTTTATGAAGGGGTATGGTTAGAATTAGGATTGGGGTTAGAGTTAGGGTGAGGTATAGGGGTTAGGTTTAGGGGTTAGTTTTAGGGTGAAAGGATAGGATTAGGGTTACGGGTTGGGCTTAGGTTTAGGGTTAAAGTTTACTGCTGGGGTTATGGATAGGGTTCAGGGTTAGCTTTAGGGGTTCTGTTTAGGGTTAGGTGTTAGGTTAGTATCAGGGTTAGGTCTAGTCGTGAGGGTAAGGTTTAGGGTTAGCTTTAAGAGCTAGGGTTAGGTTTAATGGTTAGGATTAGGATTAGGGTTAAGGGTTAGGGTAAGGCTTAGGGGTTAGGGTGAAGGGTTAGGGTCAAGGGTTAGGGTTTTTGTTAGGCATAGCATTGGGGTTAGAACTAATGGTTCCTGTCAGTGTTAGGGTTGTAGGCAGCGTTATGGTTAGGCTTAGCGGTGGAGAATTAGGGTTAGGGATTAGGTGTTACAGTTATGACTAGGAGATAGGGTTAGAATTATGGGATAGGGGATGTTCTCAGGGAATGGGTTATGCATTAACGTTACGTTAAGAGGTTAAAGTTAGGCTCACGGTGAGGTTTACGTGTTAAGGGGAGAAATAGGAACAGGGTTAGGTGCCATGTTCAGGGTTAGGTTTATCTGTTAAAGGTATCATTTATGCTTAGCGCACGGGCCCTGTCAGCATTAGGCTGGGGAGAGGTAAGGGGGCTGGGATTGTCACCGGGAACCCACTGTATCGGACTCTGGGTATGGGCCCGTGGATTTCATGCAGGACACAGTGGTAGAGCCTCCTTTCACACATGGCACGGGAGGATTGCAGGCTTTCTAAACTCTAAGAAAGCAAGAAGTCTGAGAATTAGATTTAGGGTTAGGATTATGGTTAGGGTTCAGGATGAAGTGTAGTGTTATGGTGAGGGGATAGGGTTACAGATTAGGGTTACGGTTTAAGGTTACTGTTAGGTTTAACGGTTACAGTTCGTTTTGGGGTTGAGGTTTGCGGATAGGGTTAAGATGAGGGGTCAGGGTTTGGTACAGGGTTAGGGTTGTGTTCGGTTTAGGGTTGAAGATTAGGATTAGGGTTAGGATTAAAGGTTAGCATGAGAGTTAACGGTTAAGATTAAGGTTAAGGGTTAGGGTTAGGGTTTAGGTTTAGGGTTAAGGGTTAGGCTTAGTTTTAGGGTTAGAGTTATGTGTTAGGGTTTGTGTTAGATGTTAGGGTTAGGTTTACTGTTCGTGGTTAGAGTTACGTTTAGTGGTTAGCATTAGGGTTAGGGATTAGGTTTAGGGTAAGTGTTTAGAGTTAGTGTTGGGCTTTAGGCTCGGGGCTTAGGTTCAGGGTCAGAGGTTAGGGTTGGTGGTAGGGCTTAGATTTAGCGGTCAGTTTAAGGGCACAGGACCTGGTTAATCTACGGTGAGAGGGGTGTGGTCGGAGTCACCACAAAAGCACAACATCATTCCCTGGGCCTTGGGACAAAACCTACATGCAGGACTCAGGCAGAGCCTCATCTCACACATGGCATGGCTGTATTGTAGGCTTGCTTCACTCTGGGAATGGAAGTAGTGTGAGAATTAGGGTTAGGTTTGGGGTTAGGGGTTTCAAGTTAGGGGTTAGGTTTCGAGTCAGGGTCAGGTGCTAGGGATTAGTGGTTAGGTTTAGAGTTAGTGTTAGGGGTTAGGTGTTAAGTCTGGGTTGGGGGCCAGGGTTAGGTTTAGGGTTGGGGTTAGCGTTAGGGTTAGGGGTTAGGGTTAAGGGATAGGGTTAGGGTTAAGGGTTAGGCTTAGGGTTAGGGTTCAGGGTTAGGGTTAAGGTTTAGGGTTAGAGTCAGGGTTAAGTGTTAGGGTGAGGCTTAACAGTTAGGGTTAGGGTTAGGGGGTTAGGAATAGGGTTAGGGTTAAGGGTTAGGTTTATGGTTCAGGTTTAAGGTTAGGATTAGGGGTTAGGGTTAGTGTTAACTGTAGGTCAGTGTTGGGGTTAGATCTCTAGGCATTAGCGTATAGGTTAGGGTTAGGGTTAAGTAGGGTTATGTTTAATGGTTAGGATTGGGATTAGCGTTAAGGGTTAGGGTTAAACTTTAGGGGATATGACTAAGGATCAATGGTTAGGGTTATTTTTAGGCGTAGGGTTAGGGTAAGGGTTTTAGGGTTAGTGTTAGTGTTGTTGGTAGGGTTAAGGTTAGGGTTGGCGTTTCAGAATTAGGGATTAGGTGTTATGGTTATGGCTAGGAGTTAGGGTTAGAATTACGGTATAGGGCTTGTTCTCAGGGTGTCATGCATTATCGTTAAGATAAGGGGTTAAGTTAGGGTTAGGGTGAGGTTTACGTGTTAAGGTGAGCAGTAGGATCAGGGTTAGGTGTTATGTTCTGGGTTAGGGTTATGGGTGTGGGGTAGGGTTTATGCTTAGGGCACGGGCCCTGTATGCACTAGGAGGCGAAGTTAGGGGTCTGTGATGGTCGCTGGGAGCCCACTCTATCGTACGCAGTGTATGGGCCTCTGGGTTTCATGCAGGACACTGTGGCAGAGCGGGCTTTCATGCATGGCTTAGTAGGATTGTAGGCTTTCAAAACTCTGAGAAAGCAAGTCTGAGAATTAGATTTAGGGTTAGGATTACGGTACGGTTTAGGGATGAAGATTAGCGATAGGGTGAGGGCTTAGGGTTAGGGGTTAGGGTTAGGGTTAGGGTTGTTGGCAGGGTGAAGGTTAGGGTTGGCATTTTAGAATTAGGGATGAGGTGTTACGGTTATGGCTAGGGGTTAGGATTAGAATTATGGGATAGGGCTTCTTCTCAGGGTTTTATGCATTAAGGTTAAGATAAGGGGATAAGTTAGGGTTACGAAGAGGTTTATGTTTTAAGGTGAGCAATAGGATCAGGGTCAGGTGCTATATTCAGGGTGAGGGTTATCTGTTAGGGGTAGTGTTTATACTTAGCGTACAGGCCCTGTCTGCACTGGGCGGGGGGCTGGGGTTAGGGGGATGGGATTGTCCCCGGGAACCCACTCTATCGTACGCTGGATATGGGCTCCTGGGTTTCATGCAGGACACAGTGGTAGAGCCCCCTTTTACGCATGGCATGGGAGGATTTTAGGCTTTCTAAACTCTGAGAAAGCAAGAAGTCTGACAATTAGATTTAGGGGTAGGATTATGGTAATGTTTATCGAGGAAGATTAGTGTTAGGGTGGGCTCTTAGGGTTAGGGGTTAGGGTTAAATGTTTGTGTTATTTTTAACAGTTACAGTTACGTTTACGTTTAAGTTTCAGGGTTAGGGTTAAGGTTTGGTTTTATCGTTTGGCACAGGGTTAGGCTTCAGTGTTAGCTTTATGGTTAAAGATTAGGATTAGGGTTAGGGTTAAGGGTTAGTGTGAGGGTTAATGGTAAGGTTCAAGATTAAGGGTTAGGGTTGGGCTTAGGGTTAGGAATAAGGCTTCGTGTAACATTTAGGTTTAGAGTTAAGTGTTATGGTTATGGCTAGAGGTTAGGGTTAGGTTTAGGGTTCATGGTTAGTGTTACATTTAGGGGTTCGGGTTACGGGTTAAGTTTAGGGCGAGTGTTTAGTGTTACTGTTGGGCGTTAGGATAAGGGCCGAGGTTTAGGGTTAGGATTTAGGTTTAGTGTTAGGGCTTAGATTTAGTGGTTAGTTTAAGGGCACATGCTCTGTTTAATCTATGGTGGGAAGGGTGCAGACTGGGTCGCCTCAACACCACACCATCGTACTTGGGCCTTGGGCCCAGACCTACATGCAGGACTCAGGCAGAGCCTCTTCTCACTCGTGGCATGGCTCTATTGTAGGCTTGGTCAACTCTGAGAACAAAGGAAGTGTGAGAATTAGGGTTATGGTTAGGGTTATGTGTTTGGGGTTAGAGGTTTGGGTTTGAGTGAAGTTTAGTGGTTAGGAATTAGAAGTTAGGATTAGTGTGTCAGGGCTTAGGTGTTAGGTTCTTGTAAGGGGCTAGCGTTAGATTTAGGTTTAGGGTTAATGTTCAGGTGGGTTAGGGGTCAGCGTTAGGGTTAGGCTTACAAGATAGGATTAAGGTAAAGGGTGAAGGCTTAAGATTAGCAGTAAGGGTTAAGGTTAGGGTTAAGGGTTAGGGTTTCGGTCCAAGTTAAGGGTGAGAGTGAGGGTTAACAGTTGCGATTAGGGTAATGGTTTAGGGATAGTAATAGGTTTAAGGGATAGGGTTAGGGTTAGGTTTAGGGTTCGGGGTTAGGGTTAGCATTAGCGGTTAGGGTTAGGGTTAGGGGTTAGGGTTACAGTTAGGGTTAGGTCTAGGCATTATGGTAATGGTTCGTGTTAGGGTTAAGAATTAGGGTTAGGTTTAATTGTTAGGATTATGATCAGGGTAATGGTTAGGGTTAGGGTTAGCGGTTAGAGTTAGGGTTAGTGTTAGGGTTGTTTGTAGGGTGAAGGTAATGTTTAGCAGTTTAGAATTAAGGTTAGGGATTAGGTGTTACGGTTATGCTAGGAGTTAGGCTTAGAATTAAGGGATAGGGTTTGTTCTTAGGGTAAGTGTTATGCAATAACATTAGGATAGGGGTTAAAGTTAGGGTTACAGTGAGGTTTACGTGTTAAGGTGAACAATAACATCAGGGTTAGGTGTTATGTTCAGGGTTAGGGTTATGGGTGAGGTGCAGGGTTTTTGCTTAGGGCATGGGCCCTGTCAGCACTAGCAGGGGGAGTTAGGGGGCTGTGATTGTCCCCGGGAACCCACTCTATTGTACACAGAGTATGGGCTCCTGGGTTTCATGCAGGACACTGTGGCAGAGCCAGCTTTCACGCATGGCTTTGGAGAATTGTAGGCTTTTAAAACTCTGAGATAGCAAGAAGTCTGAGAATTAGATTTAGGGTTAGGATTATGGTTAGGGTTAGGGATGAAGATTAGTCAGGGAGAGGGCTTAGGGTTAGGGCTTAAGCTTCGAGTGAGGATTAGGGGTTAGGGAGTAGGTGTTGGGTTTAGTGATAGGGTTAGGGCTTAGGGGTTAGGGTTGGGTTAGGGGCTAGGCTTAGATTTAGAGTGGGGTTAGGGTTAGCGTTATGGGTTAGGGTTAGGGTTAAGGGATAGGATAAGGGTTAAGCGTTAAGGCTTAGGGTTAGCGTTAAGTGTTAGGTTTAGTTTTAAGGGTTAGGGTTACAGTTCGAGTTAAGGGTTAGTGTGGGGTTAACAGTTAGGGCTAGGGTTATGGGTTAAGGATAGAGTTAGGTTTAAGGCTTAGGATTAGGGTTCAGTGTTAGGGTTAGCATTAGGGATTAGGGTTAGGGTTAGGGGTTACGTTTACTCTTAGGGTTAGGTCTAGGCATTAGGGTACGTGTTAGTGTTAGGCTTAAGAGTTAGGGTTAGGTTTAATTGTTAGGATTAGGATCAGGGTTAAGGGTTAGGGTTAAGTGTCAAGTGTTACGGTTATTTTTAGGTGTACGGTTAGGGTTAGCGGTTAGGGTTAGGGTTAGTTTGTAGGGATAAGGTAATGTTTAGCAGTTTTGAATTAGCCTTAGGGATTAGGTGTTACAATTGTGGCTAGGAGTTAGGGTTAGAATTAAGGGATAGGGGTTGTTCTTAGGGTAAGTCTTATGCATTAACGTTAGGATAACAGGTTCAAGTTAGAGTTATGGTGAGGTTGATGTGTTAAGGTGAGCAATAGTATCAGGGTGAGCTGTGATGTTCAGGGTTAGGGTTATGGGTGAGGGGTAGTGTTTATGCTTATATCACGAGCCCTCTCTGCTCTAGGAGGGGGCTTAGAGGGCTGGGATAGTTGCCGGAAGCCACTCTATCATACACTGGGTATGGGCCCCTTGGTTTCATGCCGGACACAGTGGCCAAGCCTCCTTCTACACATGGCATGGGAGGATTGTAGGCTTTGTAAACTCTGAGAAAGCAAGAAGTCTGAGAATTAAATTTAGGGCTAGGATTAGGGTTAGGGTTAGCAATATAGGTTACTGTTATGGTGAGGGCTTAGGGTTAGGGGTTTCAGTTAGGGTCAGGGTTAAAGGTTAGTGTTAGGTTTAACAGTTACAGTTAGGTTTAGGGTTAAGCTTTAAGGTTTAAGCTTAGGGTTAAGATTAGGGGTTAGGTTTTGGTACAGGGTAAGGGTTAAGTGCTAGGTTTAGGCTTAAAGATTAGGATTAGGGTTAGGGTTAAGGTTTAGTGTGAGGGTTAACGGTTAGGGTTAAGGTTAAGTGTTAGGTTTATGGGTTAGGGTTAGGGTTAAGTGTTCATGTTAGGTTTAGGGTTAGAGTTAAGTGTTATGGTTAGGGTTAGGGGTTTGGGTTAGGTTTAGGGTTCATGGTTAAGGTTACATTTAGGGGTTAGGTTTAGGGTAAGCGTTTAGTGTTAGTGTTGGGCATTAGGGTCAGGGCTTAGGTAGGGTTAGGGGTTAGGGTCAGTGTTTGGGCTTTGATTTGGCGGTTAGTTTAAGGGTACAGGACCTGTGTAATCTATGGTGAGAAGGGTGCAGAATGTTTCCATGCGACACCACACCATCGGATCCTGGGCCTTTGGCCCAGACCTACTTGCAGGACTCATGCGGAAACTCTACTCACGCATTGCATGGTTGTATTTTAGGCTTGGTTAACTCTGAGAATGGAAGTAGTGTGAGAAATAGGGTTATGGTTAGGGTTAAGGGTTTGGTGTTAGGGGTTAGGGTTCAAGTGAGGTTTAGTGGTTAGGGACTAGGATTTAGGGTTAGTGTTAGGGTTAGGGGTTAGTTTTGCGTTAGGGGCTAGGGTTAGATTTATGGTTGGGGTTAGTGTTAGGGTTAGGATTAGGCATCAGGGTTAGTGTTAGGGTTAAAGGATAGGATTGGCGTTAAATGTTTAGGCTTAGGGTTTGTGTTAAGTGTTAGGGTTGGGGTTTAGGCTTAGGGTTACGGTTTGAGTTAAGCTCTAGGGTGAGGGTTAAAGATTAGGCTTAGGATTATTGGTTAGGGATAGAGTTATGTTTAAGGGTTAGGGATAGGGTTAGGTTTAGGGTTCAGTGTTAGGGTTAGCATTAGGGGTTAGGGTTAGGGTTAGGGGTTAGGCGTAGTGATGTATTAAGGGCTATGGTTAGAATTAGGATTGGGGTTAGTGTTAGGTTTAGGGTTAGGGGTTAGGTTTAGGGTTAAGGGATAGGATTATGGTTAAGGGTTGGGCGTAGCTTTAGGGTTAAGATTTAGTGTTAGGGTCCGGTTTAAGGGCTAGGGTGAGGGTTAACGGTTAGGGTTAGGGTTGGGGTTAGGGGTTAGGGATATAGTTAGTATTAAGTGTTAGAGTTAGGTTTAGGGTTCAGGGTTAGGGTTAGCTTTAGGGGTTATGATTAGGGTTAGGTGTTAGTTTAGTGTTAGTGTTAGGTCTAGGCGTCAGGGTAAGGTTTAGGGTTAGGGTTAAGAGCTAAGGTTGGGTTTAGTGGTTAGGATTAGGGTTAGGGTTAGGAGTTAGGGTAAAGGGTCAAGGGTTAGCATTATTTTTAGCCATAGCTTTGGCGTTAGGTGTAAGGGTTAGGTTCAGTGTTAGGGTAACAGTAGGTTACCGTAACAGTAACTACGTAGGGTAACAGTTAGTGTTAGTGGTTTAGAATTAGGGTTAGGGATTAGTTGTCACAGTTATGACTAGGAGATAGGGTTAGAATTATGGGATAGGGGTTAATCTCAGGGTAAGTGTTATGCATTAACGTTAGGATAAGAGGTTAAAGTTCAGGTTACGGTGAGGTTTACATTCTAAGGTGAGCAATAGAATCAGGGTTAAATGTTATTTTCAGGGTTAGAGTTTTGGGTGAGGTGTAGAGTTTATGCTTAGGGCACGGGCCTTGTCTGCATTAGGCGGGGGGGGGGTTAGGGGGCTGGGATTGTCACCAGGAACCCACTCTATCGTACTCTGGTTATGGGCCCCAGCGGTTCATTCAGGACACAGTGGAAGAGCCTCCTTTCACGCATGGCATGGGAGGATTGTAGGCTTTCTAAACTCTAAGAAAGCAAGAAGACTGAGAATTAGATTTAGGGTTAGGATTAGGGTTCGGGTTAAGGATCAAGGTTAGTATTAGGGTGAAGGCTTAGAGTTAGGGGTTACGGGTAGCGTTACAGGTTACTCTTAGTTTTAACCATTACAGTTAGGTTCAGGGTTAAGGTTTATGGTTAGGTTTAAGGTTAGGGTTTAGGGTTTGGTACAGGATTAGGGTTAAATATTAGGTTTAGGGTTAAAGATTACGATTAAGGTTAGGTTTAAAGGTTAGTGTGAGGGTTAACAGTCAGGGTTAAAGTTAAGAGTTAGGGTTAGGGTTAGTGTTAGGATTAAGGGTTCATGTTAGGTTTAGGGTTAGAGTTAAGTGCTATGGTTAGCGCTCGAGGTTAGGATTAGGTTTAGGGTTCACAGTTAGGGTTACGTTTAGAGGTTAGCATTAGGGTTAGGGATTAGCTTTAGGGTAAGAGTTTAGAGTTAGTGTTGGGCTTTAGGCTCAGGGCTTAGGTTTAGGGTCAGAGGTTAGGGTTGATGTTAGGGCTTAGATTTAGTGGTTAGTTTAAGGGCACAGGACCTGTTTATTCTACAGTGAGAGGGGTTAGGGTTAGGGTTAGGGTTGTCGTAGGGGTTAAGGTTAGATTTAACCTTGGGGTTAGTGTTAGGGTTAGGATTAGGGGGTTAGTGTTAGGGTTAGGGGTTAAAAACACCTACAGCCAGCCCTAACCCGATTTCTGACACTTCTTCCATTCCCAGAGTTAACCAAGCCTACAATACAGCCATGTCATGCGTGAGAAGAGGCTCCACCTGAGTCCTGTATGTAGGTCTTGGCCCAAGGCCCAGCGTACGGTGGTGTTGTGTCGCAGCGACCCTGTGCACCACTCTCACCATAGATTAAACAGGTCCTGTGCCCTTAAACTAACCGCTAAATCTCAGCCCTAACACTAATCCTAACCCCTAACCCTAAAAGTTATCCTTAACCCTACTGTTAACACTCAAACTAACCCTTAACTCTAACCCTTGTCATGATCTTTAACCCTAACCCTAACACTTAACCCTAACCCTGTACCAAACCATAACCCCTAAGCTTAACTCTAACCCTAAACCTAAACCCTAAGTCTAACTGTAACTGTTAAACCTAACAGTAACTTTTAACCCTAAAACTAACCGTATCCCCTTACCCGAAGCCCTCACCCTAAGATTAAACTTCATCCCTAACCATAACGATAATCCTAACCTTAAATCTAATTCTCAGACTTCTTACTTTCTTAGAGATTTGAAAGCTTACAATCCTCCTTTACCATGCGTGAAATCAGGCTCTGCCAGAGTGTCCTACAAGAAACCCATGGGCTCATACCCTGCATACGATAGAGTGGGTTTCTGGTGACAATCTCATCCCCCTCAATCCCACTCCTAGGGCAGACAGGGCCCATACCCTAAGCAAAACCCTACCCCTCACTCATAATTCTAACCCTGATCCTATTGCTCACCTTAACACATAAACCTCACCGTAAACCTAACTTTAACCACTTATCCTAACATTAATGCATAACACTTATGCTAAGAACAACCCCTATCACTTAATTCTAACCCTAACTCCTAGCCATAACAGTAACCCCTAATCCCTAACCCTAATTCTAACCACTAAACATTACCTTAACCCTACAAACAACCCTAATACTAACCCTAACCTTAAACGCTAACCCTAACCTTATCCCTAAACATAACCTTAAAAGTTTACCCTAAACCCTAACCCTATCCCCTAACCCTAAGCCTAACCCTTAATTCTGATCCTAATCCTAACAATTAAACCTAACCCTAACCCTTAACCCTAACACTAACCCTTACCTTAATGCCGAGACCTAATCTTAGCAGTAAAGCTACCTCTAACCCTAACCCTAGACCTTAAACCTAACACTATCCCTAACTTATAACCCTAACCCTAACTGTTAGCCCTCACCCTAACCCTTAACTCGGACCATAACCCTAACCCTTAACCCTAACCCTATCCCTTAATGCTAACCCTAAGCTTTAACCCTTAACCCTAATCCTATCCCTTAACCCTAACCCTAACCCCTAACCCTAACCCTAACCCTAACCCCAACCCTAAATCTATCTCTAGTCCCTAACCCAACCCTAACCGTTAACCCCTAATGCTAACATTAACCCTAACCCCTAATCCCTAACACCTAACCCTCACGCGAACACTAACCCCTAACCCCAAACACCTAACCCTAATCATAACCATAATTCTCACACTTCCTCCATTCTCAGAGTTAGCCAAGCCTACAATAAAACCATGCCATGCGTGAGAAGAGGCTCTGCCTGAGACCTGCATGTAGGTCTGGGCCCAAGGCCTAGGGTACGATGGTGTGGTGTGGCGATGACCCATTCTGCACACTTCTCACCATAGATTACACAGGTCCTGTGCCCTTAAAGTAACCTCTAAATCTAAGCCCTAACGCTAACTCTAACACTAACCCTTAACCCTAAACTTAAGCCCTGACCCTAACGCCCAACACTAACATTAAACCCTTACCCTAATCCTTACCCATAACCCTAATGCCTAAACGTAACCCTAACGATGAACTCTAAACCTAACCCTAACCCCAAACCCTAACCATAACACTTAACTCTAACCCTAAACCTAACACGAACACTTAAACCTAAACTTAACCACTAACCCTAACACTTAACCTTAACCCTAACCGTTAACTCTCACACTAACCCTTAAACCTAACCCTAATCGTAATCTTTAACCCTAAACCTAACAGTTAACCCTTACCCTGTACCAAAACCTAACCCCTAACCTTAACCTTAACCCTAACACTTGACCCTAAAGCTAACTGTAACCATTAAACCTAACACTAACCTTTAACCCTGACCGTAACTCTAACCCCTAACCCTAAGCCCTCACCCTAATGCTAAACTTTATCCTTAACACTAACCATAATCCTATCCCTAAATCTAATTCTCAGACTTCTTGCTTTCTCAGAGTTTAGAAAGCCTACAATCCTCCCATGCCATGCGTGAAAAGAGGCTCTGCCACTGTGTCCTGCATGAAACCCAGGGACCCATACCCAGTGTACGATAGAGAAAGTTCTCGGCCACAATCCTAGACCCCTAATCCTCCCGCCTAGTGCAGACAGGGCCCGTGCCCTAAGCATAAAAAGTACGCCTAACATATAACCCTAACCTTGAACGTAACACCTAACCCTGATCCTACTGCTCACCTTATCATGTAGACCACACTGTAACCCTAACTTTAACCGCATCTCCTAAAGTTAATGCATAACACTTACACTGAGAACAACGCCTATCCCATAATTCTAACCCTAAATCTTAGCCATAACCATAAAACCTAATCCCTAACCCTAATTCTAAACTGCTAACCCTAACCTTAACACTACCAACAACCCTAACACTAACCCTAACCCTAACCCTCACCCCTAATCCTACCCTATGCCTAAAAGTAACCCTAACTCCTAACCCTTATCCCTAACCAAAAGCCCTGTCCCTAACCATAAGACTTAAGTCTCACCCTTATACCCTAACCCTAATACGAATCCTTAAGCCTAACCCCCAATCCTAACAATTAACCTTAACCCTAACTGTTAACGCTCACCCTAACCCTTAAATCAGACCAAAACCCTAACACTTAACCCTAACCCTAATCCCTAATGCTAACCCTAAGCCTTAACCCTTTACCCTAATCCTATCCCTTAAGCCTAACCCTAACCCTAATTCCTAACCCTAACCATAATCCCTAACCCTAACCCTAACCCTAACTCTGAATCTAACCCTAGCCCCTAAACCAACACTAACCCCTAACCCCTAACCCTAACACTAACACTAACTCCTAATTTCTAACCCCTGAACCACACTCGAACCCTAACCCCTAACCCCAAACAATTAACCATAACCATAACCCTAATTCTCACACTTCCTCCATTTTCAGAGTTCACCAAGCCTACAATAGAGCCATGCCATGAGTGAGAAGAGGCTCCGCCTGAGTCCTGCATGTAGGTCTGGGCCCAAGGCCCAGGTACGATGGTGTGGTGTCAAGGGGACCAATTCTGCACCCTTCTCACCATAGATTAAACAGGTCCTGTGCCCTTAAACTAACCGCTAAATCTAAGCCCTAACACTAAACCTAAACGCTAACCCTAAACCTAAGCCCTTATCCTAATGCCCAACACTAACACCAAACACTCACCCTAAACCTAACCCGTAACCCTAACCCCTAAACGTAACCCTAACCATGCACCCTATATCTAACCCTAACCCCTAACCCTAACCATAACACTTAACTCTAACCCTAAACTAACATAAACCCTTAACACTAAACCTAATCCCTAACCCTCATGCTTAACCCTAACCGTTAATCCTCACACTTACCTTTAAACCTAACCCTAATTGTAATCTTTAACTCTAAACTTAACACTTAAACCTTAACCTGTACCAAAACCTATCCCCTAAACTGAACCCTAACACTAAACCTTAACGCTAAACCTAACTGTAACTGTTAAACCTAACACTAACCTTTAACTCTGACCCTAAACCTAACCCCTAACCCTAAGGCATCACCTTAACACTAAACTTCATCCCTAATTCTAACCATAATCCTAACCCTAAATCTAATTCTCAGACTTTTTCTTTCTCAGAGTTTAGAAAGCCTATAATCCTCCCACGCCATGTGTGAAAGGAGGCCCTGCCACTGTGTCCAGGGGCCAATACCCAGCATACGATAGAGTGATTTCCCGGCGAATATGCTAGCCCCCTAACCTCTCTGCCTAGTGCAGACAAGGCACGTGCCCTAAGCATAAACACAACCCCTAACCAATAACCCTAACCATAACTGTTAACTCTCACCCTAACATTTAACCCTGACACTAACCCTAACCCGTAAACCTATCCCTAAACCTTTACCCAAAGCCTAAGCCTTAACTCTAACACTATCATTTAACCCTAGCCCTAACCCCTAAATGTTACACTAACCATGAACCCTAAGCCTAACCGTAACCCCTAACACTAACCATAACACTTAACTGTAACCCTAAACCTAACAAGACCCCTTAACCCTAACACTAACCCCTAACCCTAGCCCTTAAACTTAACCCTAAACTTTTACCCTCACACTAACCTTTAACACTAACCATAATGCTAATCTTTAACCCTAAACCTAACACTTAACTCTTACCCTGTACGAAACCCTAACCCCTGACCTTAACCCTGACAATAAACCTTAACCCTAAACCTAACTTTAACCGTTAAAACTAACACTAACCTTAACCCTAACTCTAACCCTAACCCTTAACCCTAAGCCCTCACCCTAACACTAATCGTCATCCCTAATCCTAACCATAATCCTATCCCTAAATCTTAATCTCAGACGTCTTCCTCTCTCAGAGTTTAAAAAGCCCTCACCCTAAAATTTAACCCTAAACCTAACTGTAACTGTTTAAACTAACACTAATCTTTAACCATAACCCTAACCCTTAACCTGAACCCTAAGCCAAACTCTTAACCCTAATCCTATCCCTTAACCCTAACTCTAATCCCTAACTCGAACGCTAACACTAACCCCAACCCTAAACCTAACCCTAGCCCCTAACCCAACCCTCACCCCAACCGCTAACCCTAACACTAACCCTAACCCCTAATGCCTAACCCCTAACCCTCATTTGAACACTCTCTCCTAAACCCAAATCCCTAACCCTAACCATAACCCTAATTCTCACACTTCTTCCATTCTAAGAGTTAACCAAGCCTACAATACAACCATGCCATGCATGAGAACAGGCTCCCCCTGATTCCTGCATGTACGTCTGAGCCCAAGGCCCAGGGTACAATGCTGTGGTGTCTCAGCGACCGATTCCACACCCTTCTCACCATAGATTAAACAGGTCCTCTGACCTTAAACTAATCGCTAAATCTAAGTCCTAACACTAACCCCTACCCTAAACAGAAACCCTGACCCAAACTCCCTTCACTAACACTATACCCTTACACCAAACCTAACCCCTAAACCTAACCCCTAAACATAACCTTAACCATGAACCCTAAACCTGAACCTAAACCCTAACACTTAAGTGTAACCCTAAACCTAACACGAACCCCTGATCCTAACCCTAAACCCTAACCCTAACCCTTCACCTTAACCCTAACCGTTAACCCTCAGCTAACCCTTAAACCTAACACTAATCCTAATCTTTACCCCTAAGCCGAACACTTAACCCTAACCCTGTACCAAACCCTAATCCCTAACACTAAGCCCTCTCCCTAACACTAAACTTCATCCCTAACCCTAACCGTAATCCTAACCCTAAATCTAATTCTCAGACTTCTTGCTTTCTCAGAGTTTAGAAAGCCTACAATCCTCCCATGCCATGCATGAAAGGAGGCTCTGCCACTGTGCCCTGCATGAAACCCAGAGGCCCATACCCAGCATACGATAGAGTGGGTTCCTGGTGACAATCCCAGCCTCCGAGCCCCCCCACCTAGTGAAGACAGGGCCTGTGCCCTAAGCATAAACACTGCCCCTAACCCATAACCATAACCCTGATCATAACATCTGACCCTGATCCTATTGCTCACCTTAACATGTAAAACTCACCATAACCCTAATCCTAACCCCTTATCCTAACGTTAATGAATAATACTTACCCTGAGGACAACACCTATCCCATAATTCTAACCCTAACTCTTATTCATAACTGTAAAACCTAATACCTAATTGTAAGCTGCTAACCCTAAATTTAACCCTACCAACAGCCCTAACACTAACCCTAACCCTAACCCTTGATCCTTAAGCCTAAACCCTAACCCTAACCCTAACCCTAAGTATAAACTCTACCCCTCACCCATAACCCTAACCCTGAACATAAAACCTAACCCTGATCCTATTGCTCACCTTAACACGTAAAGCTCACCGTAACACTAACTTTAACCGCTTACCCTAACTTTAAGCATAAAACTGACCCTGAGACCAACCCCTATGCCATAATTCTAACCCTAACTCCTTACCATAACCATAACACCTAATCCCTAACCCTAATTCTAAACTGCTAAACCTAACCTTAAGCCTACAAAAAACCTTAACGGTAACACTAACCCTAACACCTAATCCTAACCCTGTGCCTGAAAATAAACCTAACCCTTAACCTTTAACCCTAATGCTAACCCATAACCCTAACCATAACACTTTAACCCTAAATCTAACACGAACGCTTAACACTAGCCCTAAACCCTAACCCTAACCCTTAAACACAAACTTAACCATTAACACTCACACTAACCGTCAACCCTAATCCGAATTCTAATCTTTAACCCTAAACCTAACACTTAACCCTAACCCTGTACCAAACCCTAACCCCTAACCATAACTCTCACCCTAAAACGTAACCCTAAACCTAACTGTAACCGTTAAACCTAACTCTAACATTTAACCTTAACTCTACCCATAATCCCTAGCCCTAATCCCTCACCCTAGCACTAACCTCATTCCTAACCCTAACTATAATCCTAACCCTAAATCTAATTATCAGACTTCTTGCTTTCTCAGCGTTAGAAAGCCTACAATCCTCCCATGCCATGAATAAAAGGAGGCTCTACCACTGTGTCCTGTCGGAAACCTCAGTGCCCATACTCAGCATACACTAGAGTGGGTTCCCGACGACAATCGCAACCCCAAACCCCTCCCCCCCTGCCTAGTGCAGACAGGGCCCGAGTCGTAAGCATAAACCCTACCCCTCACCCCTAACCATAACCCTGAACATAACACCTGACCCTGATCCCATTGCTCACCTTAAAATGTAAATCTCACCATAACCCTAAATTTAACCCCTTATCATAACGTTAATGCATAACACTTACCCTGAGAACAACTCCTATCTCTGAATTCTAACCCTAACTCCAAGCCATAACCATAACACCTAATCCCTAATGCGAATTCTAAACTGCTAACCCTAACCTTAAACCTACCATCAAACCAAACATTACCCTAGCCCCTAACTTTAAAACTATGCCTAAAAATAACCCTAACACTTCACCCTTAATCCTAACCCCTAACTCTAACCCTAACCCTATCCCTAAGACGCTAACCATAACCCTAACTGTTAACCCTCACCCTAACATGTAACCCTGAACTTAACCCTAAACCTTAACACTAACCCTTAACCCTAACCCTAAGCCAAACCCTTAACCATAATCCTATCCTTTAACCCTAAACGCTAACCCTAATATTAACCCCAACCCTAAACCTAACCCTAGCACCCTAACCCAAACCCAACAACTAACCCCTATCCCTAACACTAACCCTAACTCCTAATCCCTAGGACCTAACCCTGACTCGAACCATAATCCCAAACTCCAAACCCCTAACCCAAACCCTAACCCTGATTCTCACACTACTTCCATTCTCAGAGTGAAGCAAGCCTACAATACAGCTATACTATGCGTGAGATGAGGCTCCACCTGAGTCCTGCATGTAGGTCCTTTCCCAAGGATCAGGGAACGATTTTGTGCTTTCGTGGAGACTCCGACAGCACCCTTCTCACCGTAGATAAAACAGGTCCTGTGCCCTTAAACTAAAAGCTAAATCTCAGCCCTAACACTAACACTAACCCCTAACGGTAAACATAAGCTCCGACCGTAACGCTGAACACGAACTCTAAAACCTTACCCTAAACCTAAGCCCTAACCCTAACACTAACCCCTAAACATAACACTAACCATGAACCCTAAACCTAACCCTAACCATAACACTTAACGCTAACCCTAAAGCCTACACGAAGACTTATTCCTAACACTAACAAAAACCCTAGCCCTTAGTCTTGATCCTTATCATTAACCCTCACACTAGCCCTTAACCCTAACCCTAATCCTAATCTTTAACCCTAAAGCTAAAACTTAAGCCTAACACTGTACCAAACGCTAAACCTTAACCTTAACCCTAACCCTAAAACATAACCATAAACCTGACTGTAACGGTTAAACCTAACACTAACCTTTAACCCTAACCACTGACCTTAAGAACGCACCCTAACACTAACCTTCATCCCTAAACATTACCATAAACCTACCCCTAAATCTAATTCTCAGACTTCTTGCTTTCTCAGAGTATAGAAAGCCTACAATTCTCCCACGTCATGAGTAAAAGGAGGCTCTGCCACTGTGTCCTGCAAGAAACCCGGGGGCCCATAACTAGTGCATGATAGAGCGGGTTCCCAGTGGCAATCCTAGTCCCTAACCCCCCCCCCTCCTGGTGAAGACAGGGCCCGTGCGCTAAGCAAAAACACTATCCCTAACAGATAACCCTAACTCCAAACATAAAACCTAACCCTGATCCTGTTGCTCACCTTAAAACATAAACCTAACCATAACACTAATTTATCCCCTTATGTTAACGTTAATGCATAGCACCCAAAGAAGAAGCCCTATCCCATAATTCTAAACCTAACCCCTAGCCATAACCATAACACCTCATCCATATTCTAAAGTGCCAACCCTAAACTTCAACCTACCATCAACCCTAACCCTAACCCTAACCCTAACCCTTAACCCTAAGCCCTCACCCTAACACTAATCTTCATCCCTAAACCGTGCCGTAATCCTAACCCGAAATCTAATTCTCAGACTTCTTGCTTTCTCAGAGTTTTGAAAGCCTACAATCCTACTAAGCCATGCATGAAAGCCCGCTCTGCGACAGTGTCCTGCAGGAAACCAGAGGCCCATACACTGCATACGATAGAGTAGGTTACCAGCGACCATCACAGACCCCTATCTTTGCCTCCTAGTGCATACAGGGCCCGTGCCCAGAGCATAAACCCTACCCCTCACCCATAAGACTAACCCAGAACATAACACCTAACCCTGATCATACTGCTCACCTTAAGAGGTAAAGCTCACCATAACCCTAACTTTAACCCCTTATCTTAACGTTAATGCATGACACCCTGAGAAAAAGCACTATACTGTAATTCTAACGCTAACTCCTAGCCATAACCATAGCACCTGATCCCGAATTCTGAAACGCCAACCCTAACCTTAACCCTACCAACAACACTAACACTAACCCTAACACCTTACCCTAACCCTACGCATAAAAATAACCCTAACCGTTGATCCTTAGTCATAACCCCTAACCTTAACCCTAACACTTAACCCTAATCCCAAGCCTAACCATTAAACATAACCCTAACACTTAACCTTAAACCTAACCTTTACCTTAATGCCTAGAGATCTAACCCTAACACTGACTTACAGTTAACACTAACCCTAACCCCCTAATGTTAACCTTAAACCTGAACCATAAACCTAACCCTTAAACCTAATCCTATCCCTAACCCCCTAACCCTATCCCTAACTGTTAACCCTCACCCTAACCCTTAACCCTGACCCTAACCCTAAACCTGAACCCTTACCCTAAGCCTAACCCTTAACCCTAACCCTATCCCTTAACCCTAACGCCTAATCCTAACGCTAACTCCAAACCTAAACCTTACCCTGGCCCCCTAAACCAGAGTTAACACCTAACCCGTAACACTAACTCTAACCCTAACCACTAATCCCTACCACCTAACCCTGACTCCAAGCCTAACCCCTAACTCGAAACCCCTAACCCCAACCCTAACCCTAATTCTCACACTACTTCCATTCCCGAGTGAAGCAAGCCTACAATACAGCCATGCCATGTGTGAGATGAGGCTCCGCCTGAGTCCTGCATGTAGATCTTGTCCCAGGGCCCAGGGAATGATGTTGTGCTTTCGTGATGACTCCGACCGCACCCCTCTCACCGTAGATTAACCAGGTCCTGTGCCCTTAAACTGACCGATAAATCTAAGCCCTACCACCAATGCTAACCCCTGACCCTGAACCTAAGCCCCGAGCCTAAAGCCCAACACTAACTCTAAACCCTTACCCTAAACCTAATCCTTAACCCTAATGCTAACCCCTAAACGTAACCCTAACCGTGACCAGTAAACCTAACCCTAACCTCTAACACAAACCCTAACACATAACTCGAACCCTAAAGCTAACCCTAACCCTTAACCCTAAACCTAAACCCTAACCCTAACTCTTAACCTTAACCCTAACCGTTAACTCTCACGCTAACCTTTAATCCTAACCCTAATCCTAATCTTCAACCGTAAACCTAACACTTAACCCTAACCCTGTACCTAACCGTAACACTATACCAAACCCTAACCCCTCATCTTAACCCTAACCGTAAACCTCAACCCTAAACCGAACTGTAACCGTTAAACCTAAGAGTAACCTTTAACCCTAACCCTAATCCCTAACCCTAAGCCCTCACCCTAACACTAAACTTCATCCTTAACCCTAACCAGAATCCTAACCCTAAATCTAATTCTCAGACTTCTTGCTTTCTTAGAGTTTAGAAAGCCTGCAATCCTCCCATGCCATGCGTGAAAGGAGGCTCTACCACTGTGTCCTGCATCAAACCTATGGGCCCATACCCAGAGTACGATACAGTGGGATCCTGGTGACAATCCCAGTCCTCTAACCTCCCCCCACCCCCGCCTAAGGCAGACAGGGCCCGTGCGCTAAGGATAAACAATACCTGTAACAGATATCCCTCACCGTGAACATAACACCTAACCCTGTTCCTATTTCTCCCCTTAACACGTAAACCTCACCGTGAGCCTAACTTTAACCTCTTATCCTAACGTTAGTGCATAACCCATTTCCTGAGAACAACCCCTATCCCATAATTCTAACCCTATCTCCTAGTCATCACTGTAACACCTAATCCCTAACCCTAATTCTAAACCGCTAACTCTAACCGTAACCCTGCCTACAACCCTAACACTGACAGTAACCCTTACTTCTAACCCCAACGCTATGCCTAACAAAAACCCTTAACCCTTCACCCTAACCCCTGAGCATTACCCTAACCTTTAACCGTAATCCTAATCCTAACCATTAAACCTAACCCTAGCTCTTAAAGCTAACCCTAAACCTTACCCTCACGACTAGACCTAACCCTGACACTAACCTAACACCTAACCCTAACCATAACCCCTACAGCTAACCTTAACCCTGAACCCTAAACCTAACCCTAACACTGAACCCTCACTATATCCCCAACCTCTAAGCCTAATCCTAACCGTTAACCCTCACCCTAACACTTAAACTGGACCATAACACTAAACATTAACCCTAACACTAAACTTTAACCCTAAACCTGAGCCCAACCCTTAACCCTAATCCTATCCTTTTACCCTAAACCTAACTCCTAAACCTAACCCTAAGACTAACCCCAATCCTAATTCTAACCATACCCCTTCATAAAACACTAACTCCTAACCCTAACACTTACCAAAAACCCTAATTGCTAATCCCTAACACTAACGCTTAACCTTTAACGTAACCGTTAACCCTCACCCTAACCCTTAACGCTGACCCTAACCTTAACCTTTAATCTAAGCCTGAACTTAACCATAACAGTAAGGAAAACCCTCACGCCAACCTTATCCCTTATCCCTAACCCTAACACTACAGCTAAAAATAACACTAACCTTTCATCCTTAAACCCAACCCCTAACACTTACTTTAACCCCAAACCCTAACCCTAATCCTAAGCATTAAACCTAACCCTATCTCTTAACCCTTACTCTAACGCCTAGATCTAACCCTAAAATCTAACCTACCACCTAATCCTAACCTTAAGCCCTAATGCTAACTCTAACCCTGAACCCTAAACCTACCCGTAAACCCTTAACACTAACCCTATCCATAAACCTTAACCCTGACCCTAACCATTACCCGCACCCAAGCATTTAACCCTGACCCTAACCCTAATCCTTAATGATAAACTTAACACTAAACCCCAACCCTAAGCCCAACACTTAACCCTAATCCTAACCCTTGACCCCTAACCCTAAACCTAAGCCTAACCCCAACCTGAACCCTTAATCTTGACCCTTACCCTTAACCCTCACACTAACCCTACTCCTAATCTTTAACCATGAAGCTAACACTGAAGCCTACCCCTGTGCCAAACGCTAAACCCAAACCTTAACACGAACCCTGAGACTTAACCGTAAACCTAACTGTAACTGTTAAACCTAACACTAACCTTTAACCCCAACCCCTAACCCAAGACCCCACCCTGACACTAATCTTCATCCCTAAACATTACCAGAATCCTACCCCTAAATCTAATTCTCAGAGTTCTTGCTTTCTCAGAGTTTAGAAAGCCTACAATCCTCCCATGCCATGAGTAAAAGGGGGCTCTGCCACTGTGTCCTGCATGAAACCCAGGAGCCCATACCCAGCGTACGATAGAGTGTGTTCCCGGGGACAATCCCATCCCCCTAACCCCCGCCCCCCGCCCAGTGCAGACAGGGCCCGTACGCTAAGTATAAACACTACCCCTAACAGATAACCCTCACCCTGAACATAACACCTAACCCTGATCCTATTGCTCACCTTAAAACATAAACCTCCCCGTAACCCTAACTTAGCCCCTTAACTTAACGTGAATGCATAACACCTTGAGAAGAAGCCCTATCCCGTAATTCTAATCCTAAACCATAGTCATAACCGTAACACCTCATCCCTAATTCTAAAACGTCAAACCTAACCTTCACCCTACCAGCAACCCTAACCCTAACCCTAACCCCTAACCCTAAGCCCTCACCCTAACCACTAATCATCCCTAAATCGTGCCGTAATCCTAACCCGAAATCTAATTCTCAGACTTCTTGCTTTCTCAGAGTTTTGAAAGCCTACAATCCTACTAAGCCATGCATGAAAGCCGGCTCTGCCACAGTGTCCTGCATGAAACCCAGAGGCCCATACACTGCGTGCGATAGAGTGGGTTCCCAGCGACCATCACAGACTCCTAACTTCGCCTCCTAGTGCATACAGGGCCCGTGCCCTAAGGATAAACCCTACCCCTCACCCATAACCCTAACCCAGAACATAACACCTAACCCTGATCCTACTGCTCACCTTAACAGGTAAAGCTCACCGTAACCCTAACTTTAACCCCTTATCTTAACGTTAATGCATGACACCCTGAGAACAAGACCTGTACCGTAAATCTAACGCTAACTCCTAGCCATAACCATAACACCTAATCCCTAATTCTGAAACGCCAACCCTAACCTTAACCCTACCAACAACACTAACACTAACCCTAACCCCTTACGCTAACCCTACGCCTAAAAATAACCCTAACCTTTGATCCTGAGTCATTACCCATAATCTTAACCCTAACCCTCAACCCTAATCCCAATCCTTAACCATTAAACTTAACCCTAACTCTTAACCCTAACCCTGACCTTTACCCTAATGCCTAGAGATCTAACCGCAACACTGACCTACAGTTACACTAACCCTACCCTCTAATGCTAACCTTAAACCTGAACCATAAACCTAACCCTTAACCCTAACCCTATCCCTAACCCCCTTACCCTAACTCTAACTCTTAACCCTCACCCTAACCCTCAACCTTGACCCTAACCTTAAACCTTAATCCTAACCATGCGTTTCATGAGCCTCTGCCTTTGTCCTGCGTGACAGTTGAAGCCCAACACCCAGGGTAAGATGAAGTGGGGACGCAGCCTTGCTCCACACCCACAGTGCCCCGTACATTAGACGGGGCCCGTGCCCTAACACACACCATTAAACGTAAGCCCTAACCCTATCACTAAACCAAACCCTTCGTAAGCCCCGAATCTAACTCCTAACAGTAACCCTAATCCCTGACCCTTACTCTTGCCTCTCACCCTAAACCTAAACCCAACCACTAAACATAATCCTAATCTCTAACCCTAACAGTAATCCTAACCCTAATTCTAACCTAAAACCCTAACCCCTAAATCTAATCCTAGTCCCTAACACCTAACCTTACCCTAAACCGAATTCCAATTCTCAGAGTTCTTCAATTCAAAAACTTAAAAAAGCCTACAATCCACCAATGCCGTGTCTGAGATGAGCGTCCGCCCCTATGTCCTGCATGACAGGCAGGCGCCAATGCCCAGGGTACTATGGAGTGGAGTCCTGGGGTCTGTAGGCTTGCTAAACTCCAGTTTGGAAGAATTGCTATAGTCATATATAAGGATGCTTACATTTACTTATAGAAAGCAACTATTGATGTGTGATTTGTAGGCTTGCCTTACTCTAGTTTGGATGAAGAAGCTGAATCATATATAGGAATATTAGCCTTGAGTTAGAGGAAGCATCTATGGTGGGTGCTTTTTTGGCTTGTTAAACTCTGGTTTGGAAGAAGTTCGAGAGTCTTATATAGGAACGATATCATTCATTCAGAGAAAGCAATTATAGGGAGTTGGTTTGTAGGCTTGCTAAGCTCTAGTTTGGAGGAAGGCGAGAGTCATATATAGGAACGCTTACGTTCACATAAAGCGTCTACGGGGGGACGGATTCTAGGCTTCCTAAACTCTAGCTTGGAAAAAGAGGACAGTTATGTATAGGAACTCTCGGCGGGGGATTTGTAGCATTGCTAAAATCTTAGATTGGAAAAGTTGCAAGAGTCATACATAGGAATGTTAACATTCACTCAATGAAAGCAACTATAAGGGGTGCTTTCCAGGCTGGCTACACTCTAATTTGGAAAAAGTGCGACAGTCATATATAGGAAGGCTTATATTCACTCAGACAAAGCAATTATGTGTAGGTGTATAGTAGGCATGCTAACTCTAGTTTGGAAAATTTTGAGAGCCATGTATAGGAAAACTTACAGTAACTTAGAGAAAGCAACGAACAGGGGTGGAGTGTAGGCTTTCTAAACTCTAGTTTGGAGGAAGTGCCATAGTCATATATAGGAACGCTTAAATTCGTTCAGAGAAAACAGCTGTCGGGGATTGGTTTGTAGACTTATTCAACTCTAGTTTGGAAGAAGTGCGAGAGACATATATAGGAATGTTTACATTGACTCAAAGAAAGCAACTATGGGGGAGTGTTATTTTGGCATGCCAGATGTTAGTTAAGAAGAGGTACAAGACTCATATATAGGAACGCTTACATTCACACAGCGAGAGCAACTACGGAGTAGTGTCAGGTAGACATATTAAAGTCTAGCTTGGGAGAAGTTCCAGAGTCCTATATAGGAAAGGTAACAGCCACTTTGAAAAAGCAAGTTTTGGCGGGTGGTTTGTAGGCCTGCAAAACCCTGTTTTGGTTGAAGTGTGAGAGTCATATATGAGAACGCTTACATTCACTCAGAGAAAGCAATGATGGGGTTGTTTGTAGGCTTACTAAACTGCAGTTTGGAAGAAGCAGGAGAATCACATATAGGAGCACATACATTTTGACGCACTGAAAGTAACTATGGGGTGGTGTTTTATAGGCATGCTAAACTCTAGTTTGGACGAAGTTTGAGAATCACATATAAGAAAGCTTAGAGTCACTTAGAGAAAGCAAATCTCTGGGTGTGGAATGTAGGCCTGCTAAACTCTATTTTGGTTTAAGAGTGAGAGTCATATATGGGAAGGCTTACATTCCCTCAGAGAAAGCAACGACGGCGTGGTGGTTTGTAGGCATACTAAACTCTAGTTTGGAAGAAGTAGGAGAATGATATATGGGAACGCTTACATTCGCGTACAGAAAGCAATTATGGGGTGGCGTTTTTGTAGCCATGCTAATCTCTAGTTTGGAAGAAGTTAAGGAGTAATATATAGGAAAGGGTACAGTCATAGAAACCAACTCTCGGGGGATGTTTTGTACACCTGCAAAACTCCAGTTTGGAAGTGGGAGAGAGTCATATTGGGGACCGCGTGCATTCACTCAGAGAAATCAACGATGGGATTGTGATTTGTAGGCATAGTCAACTCTAGTTTGGAAGAAGTACGAGAATCATATATAGGAGAGCTTACCTTCACGCAGAGAAAGCAACTATGGAGTGATGTTTGTATGCCTACTAAAATATAGTTTGGAGGAAGTTCGAGAGCCATATCTGGGAAGCTTACAGTCACTTAGAGAAAGCAACCCTCGGGGGTGTTTCGTAGGCCTGCTAAACTCTATTTTCAATGAAGTGTTAGAATAATATATGGGAACTCAGTGAAAGCAACGTTGTGGTTGTGGTTCCTAGAAGAAGCAAGAGAATCACATGTAGAACCGCTTACATTCCGGCACCGAATGCAACTATGGGGTGGTGTTTTGTAGGCTTGCAAAACTCTAGTTTGGACGAAGTTTGAGAGTCATATATAGGAAAGTTTAAAGTCACGTAGAGAAAGCAACTCTCTGGGTGTGGAATGTAGAGTTATTTTGGTTGAAATAGAGTTATTTTGGTTGAAGTGTGAGAGTCATATATGGGAACGCTTACATTCACTCAGAGAAAACAACGTTTGGGTGGTGGTTTGTAGGGCATACTAAACTGTAGTTTGGAAGAAGTACGAGAGTCCTATATAGGAACACTTACATTCACACAGAGAAAGCACTTATGGCATCAGGTTTTGTAGGCATGCTAAACTGCAGTTTGGAAGAAGTTGGAGAACCTTATACAGGAAAGATTACCGTCACCTAGGGAAAGCAACTCTCGGGAGATTTTTTTTGTACACATGCTAAACTCTAATTTGGATGAAGTGTGAGAGTCAAACATGGGACCGCTTACATTCCCTCAGAGAAACAACACTGGGGTGGTTTTTGTAGGCATACTAAATAGTTCGGAAGAAGTACGAGAATGATATTTGGGAACGCTTACATTCACACAGAGAAAGCAACTACGGGGTGGTGTTTTGTAAGCATGCTATAGTTTGGAAGAAGTTCCAAACCTGAACAGTCATTTAGAGAAAGCAACTCTTGGTGGGTGATTTTTAGGTCTGCTAAATTGTATTTTGAAAGAAGTACCAGAGTCATATATACTAATGCTTACATTCATGCAAAGAAAAAACCATGGGGTGATGTTTTGTGGGCATGTTAACCTGTAGTTTGGAAGAAGTTGGAGAGTCTTATTTAGGAAAGCTTACAGTCACCTAGAGAAAGCAACTCTCGGGAGAGCCTTTCTTGGCCTGCTAAACTCTACTTTGCATCAATTGTGAGAGTCAAACATGGGAATGCTTTCATTCATTCAGAGAACGCAACGTTTGGGTGGTGGTTTGTAGGCATTCTAAACTGTATTTTGGAGGAAGTACGAGAGTCATGTATATGAACGCTTACATTCATGCAGAGAAAGCAACTGTGGGGTGGTTTCTAGGCATGCTAAACTCTAGTTTGGACGAAGTTTGAGAATCACATATAAGAAAGCTTAGAGTCGCTTAAAGCAAATCTCTGGGTGTGGAATGTAGGTGTGCCAAACTCTATTTTGGTTTCAGAGTGAGAGTCATATATGGGAAGGTTTACATTCACTCAGAGAAAGCAACGATGGTGTGGTCGTTTGTAGGCGTACTGAACTCTAGTTTGGAAGAAGTAGGAGAATGATATATGGGAACGCTTACATTCATGCAGAGAAAGCAATTATGGGGTGGCTTTTTTGTAGCCATGCAAATCTCTATTTTGCAAGAAGTTAAAGAGTAATATATAGGAAAGCGTACCGTCATTTATAGAAACCAACTTTCGGGGGATGATTTGTAGGCCTGCAAAACTCTACTTTGGAAGAAGGGGGAGAGTCATATGGGGGACTGGGTATATTCACTCGGAGAAATCAACGATGGGGTTGTGGTTTGTAGGCATACTAAACTCTAGTTTGGAAGAAGTACGAGAATCATTTATAGGAACGCTTACATTCATGCAGAGAAAGCAACTATGGAGTGATGTTTGTATGCCTACTAAACGATAGATTGGAGGATGTTCGAGAGTCATATCTGGAAAGCTTACAGTGATTTAGAGAAAGCAACTCTCTGGGGGTGGTTCGTAGGCCTGCTAAACTCTATTTTCAATGAAGTGTTCGAATCATATACAGGAACGCTTACATTCACTCAGAGAAAGCAACGTTGGGGTGGCCGTTTTTGAGCATACTAAACTCTACTTTGGAAGAGGTACGAGAGACATACATAGGAACGCTTACATTAACACAGAGAAAGCAAATACGGGGTGCTGTAGTGCAGGCATGCTAAACTATAGATTGGAAGAAGTTCGAAAGCTGACAGTCACTTAGAGAAAGCAACTCTTGGCGGGTGATTTTTAGGTCTGCTAAATTGTATTTTGAAAGACGTACAAGAGTCATATATACAAACGCTTACATTCATGCAGAGAAAGAAACTATGGGGTGATGTGTTGTTGGCATGCTAAACTGCAGTTTGAAAGGACTTCCAGAGTGTTATATAGGATAGCTACAGTCACCTAGAGAAAACAACACTCGGGACAGCTTTGCAAGCCTCTAAACACTAATTAGCAGCAATTGTGAGAGTCAAATATGGGAAAGCTTACATTCACGGAGAGAACACAACGTTTGGGTGGTGGTTTGTAGGCATAATAACTGTAGGTCGGAAGAAGTAGGAGAGTCATATATATGAACAGTTACATTCACGCAGAGAAAGAAACTGTTGGGTGGTGTATGTACGCATGTTAATCTATACTTTGGAGGAAGTTTGAGAGTCATATCTGGGGAAAATTACAGTCACATAGCTAAATCAACCATCGGGGACTGGTTTGTAGGTCTGCTAAATTCTATTTTGGAAAAAGTGATTCATATAAGGGAATGCTTATGTTCACTCAGAGAAAGCAACGATGCGGTGGTGTATTGTTGGCATGCTAAACTTTAGTTTGGAAGAAGTTCGAGAGTTTTACATAGGAAAGCTTACATTCACCTAGAGAAAGCAACTCTCAGGATGTGGTTTATAGGCCTGGTGAACTCTAATTTGGATCAAGTGTGAGAGTCATACATATGAGTTCCAAAATACAGTTTAGTATGCCTACAAACCACCAGCCTAACATTGCTTTCTCTGAGTGGATATAGGCCTTCCCTTATATGAATCTCGGACTGCTTTCAAAATGCAATTTGCCGGACCTACAAAACACCGCCCGAGAGTTGCTTTCTCTCACTATAAGCTTTCCTATATATGACTTTGGGACATAGTTTAGCATGCCAACAAAAGGCCACCCCATAGTTTGCGTGAATGTAAGCGTTCCTATGCATCACGCTCGTACTTCTTCCAAAGTATAGTACACCTACCAACCACCTCCCCAACGTTGCTTTTTCTGAGTCAATGTAAGCATTCTTTTATTCTCGTACTTCCTCCAAACTCCAGTTTAGTGTGACTAAAAATCACCACCGCAACCTTGCTTTCTCTGAGTGAATGTTAGCGTTCCCATTTGTGATTCACACTTCATCCAAAATAGAATTTAGCAGAACTAAAAACCGGCCCCCAAGGGTTGCTTTCTCTGTGAGACTGTAAGCTTTCCTATTACTCTTAACTTCTTCGCAACTAGAGATTTGCATGCCTACAAAACACCACCCCATAGTTGCCCTCTCTGCGTGAATGTAAGCACTCATATATATGACTCTGCTACTTCTTCCAAAATACAGTTTAGTATGCTTACAAACAACCAACCAAACGTTGCGTTCTCTGAGAGAATGTTAGCGTTCCCAAGTATGACTGTTCCAAATGATGCAAAGTAGAGTTTAGCAGGCTTACAAACTATCTCTCGAAAGTTGCTTCCTCTGGGGGACTGTAAGCTTTCCTATAAAAGACTGTCGAACTTCTTCGAAACTACATTTCAGCACGCCAACAAAACATCACCACATAGTTTCTTTCTCAGCATAAATATAAGCGATTTTATATATGACTCTTGTACTTCTATCAAAATACAATTTAGCAGACCTCAAAATCAACCGCCGAGAGTTGCTTTCTCTAAGTCACTGTCAGCTTTCGAACTTCTTCCAAATTATATTTTATCATGCCTACAAAACACCACCCCATAGTTGCTTTCTCTGCGTCCATATAATCGTTCATATATATGACTCTAGTACTTCTTCCAAACTGGAGTTAGTATACCTACAAACCGGCACCCTAATTTACCTTTCTCTGAGTGAATGAAGCGTATCCATGTATGCCTCTTTCACTTCATCCAAATTAGAGTTTAGCGGCCCACAAACCACCTCCTGTGAGTTGCTTTCTCTAGGTGACTGTAAACTTTCCTATATAAGACTCTCGAACTTCTTCCAAACTACAGTTTAGCATGCCAACAATACAGCGCCCCATCGTTGATTTCTCTGAGTGAACATAAGCGTTCCCATATATGACTCTCACTCTTCCAAAATAGAATTTAGCAGACCTACACAACACCCGATGGTTCCAATTCTCTAGGTGACTTTAATTTTTCCCACATATGAGTCTCGAACTTCCTCCAAACTAGATTATGATGATTACATAGGCCACCCCACAGTTGCTTTCTCTGCGTGAATGTAACCGTTCATATATGACTCTCCTACTTCTTTTGAACTACAGCATTTATTCCTACAAACCATCACGACAACGTTCTTTCTGTGAGTGAATGCAAGCGTTCTCACACTTCATCCAAATTACAGTTTAGCAGACCTACCAACAAACTACAGAGATTTGTTTTTCTCTGTGTCACTGTAATCTTTCCTATGTAAGGCTCTCGAACTTCTTCCAAACCACAGTTTAGCATGCCAACAAAATACGATCACAGAGTTGCTTTCTCTGCGTGAATGTAAGCATTCGTATATATGACTCTCCTACTTCCTCCAAAATACAGTTTAGAATGCTTACAAACCACCACCCAAACGTTGCGTTCTCTGAGTGAATGTAAGCGTTCCCATGTTTGACTCTCACAATTGATGCAATCTAGAATTTAGCATGCTTAGAAACAATCTCCCGAGAGTTGCTTTCTCTGGGTGACTGTAAACTTTCCTATGTAAGACTCGCGAACTTCTTCCAAACTACAGTTTAGCATGCCAACAAAACACCGCCCCATAGTTGATTTCTCTTCGTGATCATAAGCGTTCCCATATATGACTCTCATTCTTCTTTCAAAATAGAATTTAGCAGATCTACAAAATGGCCCCCGATGGTTGCTTTCTCTAAGTGACTGTAATTTTCCCCAGATATGACTCTCGAAATTCCTCCAAACTACAGATTAGCATGCATACATACGCCACCCAACAGTTGCTTTCTCTGCGTGAATGTAACCGTTCATATATGACTCTCCTACTTCTTCCGAACTACAGTTATTATGCCTACAAACCACCACCCAAACGTTGTGTTCTCTGAGTGAATGTAAGCGTTCCCATGTTTGACTCTCACAATCGCTGCTTGTTAGAGTTTAGCAGGCTTGCAAAGCTCTCCTGAGTGTTGCTTTCTCTAGGTGACTGTAAGCTATCCTACATAACACTCTCGAACTTCTTCCAAACTGCAGTTTAGCATCCCCACAACACATCACCCCATAGTTTCTTTCTACGCATGAATGTAAGCGTTTGTATATAAGACTCTGACACGTCTTTCAAAATACAATTTAGCAGACTTAAAAAATCACCCGCCAAGAGTTGCTTTCTCTAAGTGACTGTCAGCTTTCGATCTTCTTCCAATCTATAGTTTAGCATGCCTGCACTACAGCACCCCGTATTTGCTTTCTCTGTGTTAATGTAAGCGTTCGTATTTATGTCTCTTGTACCTCTTCCAAAGTAGAGTTTAGTATGCTCACAAACGGCCACCCCAACGTTGCTTTCTCTGAGTGAATGTAAGCGTTCCTGTATATGATTTTAACACTTCTTTGAAAATAGAGTTTAGCAGGCCTACGAACCACCCCCCGAGAGTTTCTTTCTCTAAATGACTGTAAGCTTTCCAGATATGACTCTCGAACATCCTCCAAACTATAGTTTAGTAGGCATACACACATCACTCCATAGCTGGTTTGTCTGCGTGAATGTAACCGTTCATATATATGACTGTCCTACTTCTTCCGAACTACAATTAAGGCCACAAACTGCAACCCAAACCTTGCGTTCTGAGTGGATGTAAACCTTCCCATACTTGACTTTAAGAGTTGGTGCAAATTATCAGGCTTAGAAACCATCTCCCAAGAGTTGCTCTCTCTAGGTGACTGTAAGCTTTGCTATATAAGATTCTAAACTTCCTCCAAACTATAGTTTAGTAGGCATACAAACCTCACTCCATAGTTGCTTTCTCTGCATGAATGTAAGCATTCCTATATATGATTCTTGTACTTTCTCCAAACTAGAGTTTAGTATGCCTACAAAACACAACCCCATCCTCGATTTCTCTGAGTCAATGTACGTGGTCCCCAATATGACTCTCCCACTTCTTCCAAAGTAGAGTTTTGCAGGCCTACAAACCATCCCCCGAAAGTTGGTTTCTATAAATGATGGTACGCTTTCCTATATAACTTCTTCCAAACTAGAGATTAGCATGGGTACAAAAAAGCCACCCCATAATTGCTTTCTCTGCATGAATGTAAGCGTTCCCATATATCATTTTCCTACTTCTTCCAAACTAGAGCTTAGTATGCCTACAAACCACCACACCATCGTTGCTTTCTCTGAGTGAATGTAACCCTTTCCATATATGACTCTCAATCTAAACCAAAATAGAGTTTAGCACGCCTACATTCCACACCCAGAGATTTGCTTTCTCTAAGTGACTCTAAGCTTTCTTATATGTGATTCTCAAACTTCGTCCAAACTAGAGTTTAGCATGCCTAGAAAACACCACCCCACAGTTCCTTTCTCTGCATGAATGTAAGCGTTTGAATATATGACTCTGGTACTTCTTTCAAAATACAATTTAGCAGACCTAAAAATCCACCGCCAAGAGTTGCTTTCTCTAAGTGACTGTCTGCTTTCGAACTTCTTCCAAACTATATTTTAGCAGGCCTACAAAACACCACCCCATAGTTGCTTTCTCTGCGTCCATATAAGCGTTCATATATATGACTCTAGTACTTCTTCCAAACTGGAGTTAGTATACCTACAAACCGGCACCCCAATTTACCTTTCTCTGAGTGAATGAAGCGTATCCATGTATGCCTCTTTCACTTCATCCAAATTAGAGTTTAGCGGCTTACAAACCACCTCCTGTGAGTTGCTTTCTCTAGGTGACTGTAAACTTTCCTATATAAGACTCTCGAACTTCTTCCAAACTACAGTTTAGCATGCCAACAATACAGCGCCCCATCGTTGATTTCTCTGAGTCAACATAAGCGTTCCCATATATGACTCTCACTCTTTTTCCAAAATAGAATTTAGCAGACCTACACACCAGCCCCCGATTGTTCCTTTCTCTAAATGACTCTAATTTTCCCCAGATATGACTCTCGAACTTCCTCCAAACTACAGATTATGATGATTACATACGCCACCCCACAGTAGCTTTCTCTGCGTGAATGTAACCGTTCATATATGACTCTCCTACTTCTTCGAACTACAGTTGTTATTCCTACAAACCACCACGACAAAGTTCTTTCTCTGAGTGAATGCAAGCGTTCTCACACATCATCCAAATTACAGTTTAGTAGACCTACCAACAAACTACAGAGAGTTGTTTTCTCTGTGTCACTGTAATCTTTCCTATATAAGGCTCTCGAACTTCTTCCAAACCACAGTTTAGCATGCCAACAAAATACGATCACAGAGTTGCTTTCTCTGCGTGAATGTAAGCATTCGTATATATGACTCTCCTACTTCCTCCAAAATACAGTTTAGAATGCTTACAAACCACCACCCAAACGTTGCGTTCTCTGAGTGAATGTAAGCGTTCCCGTTTGACTCTCACAATTGATGCAAATTAGAGTTTAGCACGCTTAGAAACAATCTGCCGAGAGTTACTTTCTCTAGGTGACTGTAAGCTTTCTTATATAAGACTCGCGAACTTCTTCCAAACTACACTTTAGCATCCCAACGAAACACTGCCCCATCGTTGATTTCTCTGAGTGAACATAAGCGTTCCCACATATGAATTTCACTCTTCTTCCAAAATAGAATTTAGCAGATCTACAAAATGGCCCCCGATTGTTGCTTTCTCTAAGTGACTGCAATTTTCCCCAGATATGACTCTCGAACTTCCTCCAAAGTATAGATTAACATGCGTACATACACCACCCAACAGTTTCTTTCTCTGCGTGAATGTAACCGTTCATATATATGACTCTCCTACTTCTTCCGAACTACAGTTATTATGCCTACAAACCACCACCCAAACGTTGTGTTCTCTCCGTGAATGTAAGCGTTCCCATGTTTGACTCTCACAATTGCTGCTAATTAGTGTTTAGAGGCTTGTATAGCTGTCCCGAGTGTTGCTTTCTCTAGGTGACTGTAAGCTATCCTATATAACACTCTCGAACTCCTTCCAAACTGCAGTTTAGCATGCCAACAACACATCACCCCATAGTTTCTTTCTCTGCATGAATGTAATCGTTTGTATATGACTCTGGTACGTCTTTCAAAATACAATTTAGCAGACCTAAAAATCACCCGCCAAGAGTTGCTTTCTCTAAGTGACTGTCAGCTTTCGAACATCTTCCAATCTATAGTTTAGCATGCCTGCATTACAGCACCCCGTATTTGCTTTCTCTGTGTTAATGTAAGCGTTCGTATTTATGTTTCTCGTACCTCTTCCAAAGTAGAGTTTAGTATGCTCAAAAACGGCCACCCCAACGTTGCTTTCTCTGAGTGAATGTAAGCGTTCCTGTATATGATTCGAACACTTCATTGAAAATAGAGTTTAGCAGGCCTACGAACCACCCCCAGAGAGTTGCTTTCTCTAAATGAATGTAAGCTTTCCAGATATGACTCTCGAGCATCCTCCAATCTATCGTTTAGTAGGCATACAAACATCACTCCATAGTTGCTTTCTCTGCATGAATGTAAGCGTTCCTATATATGATTCTCGTCCTTCTTCCAAACTAGAGTTTAGTATGCCTACAAACCACAACCCCATCGTTGATTTCTCCGAGTGAATGTACCCAGTCCCCCATATGATTCTCCCCCTTCTTCCAAAGTAGAGTTTTGCAGGCCTACAAACCATCCCCCGAAAGTTGGTTTCTATAAATGACGGTACGCTTTCCTATATATTTCTCTTTAACTTCTTGCAAAATAGAGATTAGCATGGCTACAAAAAAGCCACCCCATAATTGCTTTCTCTGCATGAATGTAAGCGTTCCCATATATCATTCTCCTACTTCTTCCAAACTAGAGTTCAGTATGCCTACAAACCACCACACCATCGTTGCTTTCTCTGAGTGAATGTAAGCCTTCCCATATATGACTCTCACTCCGAAACCAAAATAGAGTTTAGCACGCCTACATTCCACACCCAGAGATTTGCTTTAAGCGACTCTAAGCTTTCTTATATGTGATTCTCAAACTTCGTCCAAACTAGAGTTTAGCATGCCTAGAAAACACCACCCCAGAGTTGCTTTCTCTGCATGAATGTAAGCGTTTGAATATATGACTCTGGTATTTCTTTCAAAATACAATTCAGCAGACCGAAAAATGAACCGCCGAGAGTTGCTTTCTCTAAGTGACTGTCTGCTTTCGAACTTCTTCCAAACTATATTTTAGCAGGCCTACAAAACACCACCCCATAGTTGCTTTCTCTGCGTCCATATAAGCGTTCATATATATGACTCTAGTACTTCTTCCAAACTGGAGTTAGTATACCTACAAACCGGCACCCCAATTTACCTTTCTCTGAGTGAATGAAGCGTATCCATGTATGCCTCTTTCACTTCATCCAAATTAGAGTTTAGCGGCTTACAAACCACCTCCTGTGAGTTGCTTTCTCTAGGTGACTGTAAACTTTCCTATATAAGACTCTCGAACTTCTTCCAAACTACAGTTTAGCATGCCAACAATACAGCGTCCCATCGTTGATTTCTCTGAGTCAACATAAGCGTTCCCATATATGACTCTCACTCTTCTTCCAAAATAGAATTTAGCAGACCTACACACCAGCCCCCGATTGTTCCTTTCTCTAGGTGACTCTAATTTTCCCCAGATATGACTCTCGAACTTCCTCCAAACTACAGATTATGATGATTACATACGCCACCCCACAGTTGCTTTCTCTGCGTGAATGTAACCGTTCATATATGACTCTCCTACTTCTTCGAACTACAGTTGTTATTCCTACAAACCACCATGACAAAGTTCTTTCTCTGAGTGAATGCAAGCGTTCTCACACTTCATCCAAATCACAGTTTAGCAGACCTACCAAGAAACTACAGAGAGTTGTTTTCTCTGTGTCACTGTAATCTTTCCTATATAAGGCTCTCGAACTTCTTCCAAACCACAGTTTAGCATGCCAACAAAATACGACCACAGAGTTGCTTTCTCTGCGTGAATGTAAGCATTCGTATATATGACTCTCCTACTTCCTCCAAAATACAGTTTAGAATGCTTAAAAACCAGCCACCCAAACGTTGCGTTCTCTGAGTGAATGTAAGCGTTCCCATGTTTGACTCTCACAATCGCTGCTAATTAGTGTTTAGAGGCTTGTAAAGCTGTCCCGAGTGTTGCTTTCTCTAGGTGACTGTAAGCTATCCTATATAACACTCTCGAACACCTTCCAAACTGCAGTTTAGCATCCCCACAACACATCACCCCATAGTTTCTTTCTCTGCATGAATGTAAGCGTTTGTATATGACTCTGGTACGTCTTTCAAAATACAATTTAGCAGACCTAAAAATCACCCGCCAAGAGTTGCTTTCTCTAAGTGACTGTCAGCTTTCGAACTTCTTCTAATCTATAGTTTAGCATGCCTGCACTACAGCACCCCGTATTTGCTTTCTCTGTGTTAATGTAAGCGTTAGTATTTGTCTCTCGTACCTCTTCCAAAGTAGAGTTTAGTATGCTCAAAAACGGCCACCCCAACGTTGCTTTCTCTGAGTGAATGTAAGCGTTCCTGTATATGATTCGAACACTTCATTGAAAATAGAGTTTAGCAGGCCTATGAACCACCCCCAGAGAGTTGCTTTCTCTAAATGAATGTAAGCTTTCCAGATATGACTCTCGAGCATCCTCCAATCTATCGTTTAGTAGGCATACAAACATCACTCCATAGTTGCTTTCTCTGCATGAATGTAAGCGTTCCTATATATGATTCTCGTCCTTCTTCCAAACTAGAGTTTAGTATGCCTACAAACCACAACCCCATCATTGATTTCTCCGAGTGAATGTACCCAGTCCCCCATATGATTCTCCCCCTTCTTCCAAAGTAGAGTTTTGCAGGCCTACAAACCATCCCCCGAAAGTTGGTTTCTATAAATGACGGTACGCTTTCCTATATATTTCTCTTTAACTTCTTGCAAAATAGAGATTAGCATGGCTACAAAAAAGCCACCCCATAATTGCTTTCTCTGCATGAATGTAAGCGTTCCCATATATCATTCTCCTACATCTTCCAAACTAGAGTTCAGTATGCCTACAAACCACCACACCATCGTTGCTTTCTCTGAGCGAATGTAAGCCTTCCCATATATGACTCTCACTCTGAAACCAAAATAGAGTTTAGCACGCCTACATTCCACACCCAGAGATTTGCTTTAAGCGACTCTAAGCTTTCTTATATGTGATTCTCAAACTTCGTCCAAACTAGAGTTTAGCATGCCTAGAAAACACCACCCCAGAGTTGCTTTCTCTGCATGAATGTAAGCGTTTGTATATATGACTTTGGTACTTCTTTCATAATACAATTTAGCACACCGAAAAATCAACCGCCGAGAGTGGCTTTCTCTAAGTGACTGTCTGTTTTCGAACTTCTTCCAAATTATATTTTAGCATGCCTACAAAACCCCACCCCATAGTTGCTTTCTCTGCATCAATATAAGCGTTCATATATATGCTTCTCTCACTTCATCTAAATTAGAGTTTAGCAGGCCTACAAACAACACCCCGTGAGTTGCTTTCTCTAGGTGAGTGTAAACTTTCCTATATAAGAATCTCCAACTTCTTTCAAAGTACACCATGCCAACAAAACACCACGCAGTGGTTGCTTTCTATGAGTGAACATAAGCCTTCCCATATATGACTCACACTCTGTTTCCAAAATAGAATTTAGCAGATCTACAAACCAACCCAGGATGGTTCCTTTCCCTAAGTGACTGTAATTTTCCCCAGATATGACTCTCGCACTTCCTCCAAACTACAGATTAACATGCATACATCGTCACCCCACAGTTGCGTTCTCTGCGTGAATGTAACGGTTCATATATATGACTCTCCTACTTCTTCCCAACTACAGTTATTATGCCTTCAAACCATCACCATGTTTCTTTCTCTGAGTGAATGAATGCAAGTGTTCTCACATTTCATCCAAGTTAGAGTTTAGCAGGCCTACCAATAAACTTCCGAGAGTTGTTTTCTCTGTGTCACTGTAATCTTTCCTATATAAGACTCTCGAACTTCTTCCAAACCACAGTTTAGCATGCCAACAAAATACGACCCCAGAGTTGCTTTCTCTGCCTGAATGTAAGCGTTCATATACATGACTCTCGTACTTCCTCCAAAATACAGTTTAGAATGCCTACAAACCACCACCCAAACGTTGCGTTCTCTGAATGAATGAAAGCATTCCCATGTTTGACTCTCACAATTGATGCAAAGTAGAGTTTAGCAGGCCAAGAAAGGCTCTCCCGAGAGTTACTTTCTCTAGGTGACTGTAAGCTTTCCTAAATAAGACTCTCCAACTTCTTCCAAACTACAGGTTAACATGCCCACAAAACATCACCCCATGGTTTTTTCTTTGCATGAATGTAAGCATTAGTATATATGACTCTGGTACTTCTTTCAAAATACAATTTAGCAGACCTAAAAATCACCCACCAAGAGTTGCTTTCTCTAAGTGACTGTTCAGGTTTAGAACTTCTTCCAAACTATAGCATGCTTACAAAACACCACCCCGTAGTTGCTTTCTCTGTGTGAATGTAAGCCTTCCCAAATATCATTCTCGTACTTCTTCCGAACTATTTAGTATGCCTACAAAAACCACCCCAGTGTTGTTTCTCTGAGGGAATGTAAGCGGTCCCATGTTTGACTCTCACACTTCATCCAAATTAGAGTTTAGCATGTGTACAAAAAAAATCTCCCGAGAGTTGCTTTCCCTAGGTGACGGTAATCTTTCCTGTATAAGGTTCTCCAACTTCTTCCAAACTGCAGTTTAGCATGCCTACAAAACCTGATGCCATAAGTGCTTTCTCTGTGTGAATGTAAGTGTTCCTATATAGGACTCTCGTACTTCTTCCAAACTACAGTTTAGTATGCCCTACAAACCACCACCCAAACGTTGTTTTCTCTGAGTGAATGTAAGCGTTCCCATATATGACTCTCACACTTCAACCAAAATAACTCTATTTCAACCAAAATAACTCTACATTCCACACCCAGAGAGTTGCTTTCTCTACGTGACTTTAAACTTTCCTATATATGACTCTCAAACTTCGTCCAAACTAGAGTTTTGCACCCTACAAAACACCACCCCATAGTTGCATTCGGTGCCGGAATGTAAGCGGTTCTACATGTGATTCTCTTGCTTTTTCCAAATTACAGGTTAGTATGCCTAGGAACCACAACCACAACGTTGCTTTCACTGAGTTCCCATATATTATTCTAACACTTCATTGAAAATAGAGTTTAGCAGGCCTACGAAACACCCCCGAGAGTTGCTTTCTCTAAGTGACTGTAAGCTTCCCAGATATGGCTCTCGAACTTCCTCCAAACTATATTTTAGTAGGCATACAAACATCACTCCATAGTTGCTTTCTCTGCGTGAAGGTAAGCTCTCCTATATACGATTCTCGTACTTCTTCCAAACTAGAGTTGACTATGCCTACAAATCACAATCCCATCGTTGATTTCTCTGAGTGAATGCACGCGGTCCCCAATATGACTCTCCCCCTTCTTCCAAACTGGAGTTTTGCAGGTGTACAAAACATCCCCCGAGAGTTGGTTTCTATGACTGTACCCTTTCCTATATATTACTCCTTAACTTCTTCCAAACTAGAGATTAGCATGGCTACAAAAACGCCACCCCATAATTGCTTTCTCTACGTGAATGTAAGCGTTCCCATATATCATTCTCCTACTTCTTCCAAACTAGAGTTCAGTATGCCTACAAACGACCACAGCATCGTTGCTTTCTCTGAGGGAATGTAAGCCTTCCCATATATGACTCTCACTCTTAAACCAAAATAGAGTTTAGCAGGCCTACATTCCACACCCAGAGATTTGCTTTCTCTATGTGACTCTAAGCTTTCTTATATGTGATTCTCAAACTTCATCCAAACTAGAGTTTAGCATGCCTGTAAAACACCACCCCATAGTTACTTTCAGTGCGTCAAAATGTATGTGCTCCTATATGTGATTCTCCTGCTTCTTCTAAACTGCAGTTTAGTAAGCCTACAAACAACCCCATCGTTGCTTTCTCTGAGTGAATGTAAGCGTTCTCATATATGATTCTCACACTTCAACCAAAACAAGGTTTTGCAGGCCTACAAACCACCCACAAGACTTGCTTTTTCAAAGTGGCTGTTACCTTTCCTATATAGGACTCTGGAACTTCTCCCAAGCTAGACTTTAATATGTCTACCTGACACTACTCCGTAGTTGCTCTCGCTGTGTGAATGTAAGCGTTCCTATATATGAGTCTTGTACTTCTTCCTAACTAGCATCTGGCATGCCAAAATAACACTCCCCCATAGTTGCTTTCTTTGAGTCAATGTAAACATTCCTATATATGTCTCTCGCACTTCTTCCACACTAGAGTTCAATAAGTCTACAAACAAATCCCCGACAGCTGTTTTCTCTGAATGAATTTAAGCGTTCCTATATATGACTATGGCACTTCCTCCAAACTAGAGTTTAGCAAGTCTACACTCCACCCCTGTTCGTTGCTTTCTCTAAGTTACTGTAAGCTTTCTTATACATGGCTCTCGAAATTTTCCAAACTAGAGTTAGCATGCCTACTATACACCTACACATAATTGCTTTGTCTGAGTGAATATAAGCCTTCCTATATATGACTGTCGCACTTTTTCCAAATTAGAGTGTAGCCTGCCTGGAAAGCACCCCTTATAGTTGCTTTCATTGAGTGAATGTTAACATTCCTATGTATGACTCTCGCAACTTTTCCAATCTAAGATTTTAGCAATGCTACAAATCCCCTGCCGAGAGTTCCTATACATAACTGTCCTCTTTTTCCAAGCTAGAGTTTAGGAAGCCTAGAAACCGTCCCCCCGTAGACGCTTTATGTGAATGTAAGCGTTCCTATATATGACTCTCGCCTTCCTCCAAACTAGAGCTTAGCAAGCCTACAAACCAACTCCCTATAATTGCTTTCTCTGAATGAATGATATCGTTCCTATATAAGACTCTCGAACTTCTTCCAAACCAGAGTTTAACAAGCCAAAAAAGCACCCCCCATAGATGCTTCCTCTAACTCAAAGCTAATATTCCTATATATGATTCAGCTTCTTCATCCAAACTAGAGTAAGGCAAGCCTACAAATCACACATCAATAGTTGCTTTCTATAAGTAAATGTAAGCATCCCTATACATGACTATAGCAATTCTTCCAAACTGGAGTTTAGCAAGCCTACAGACCCCAGGACTCCACTCCATAGTACCCTGGGCATTGGCGCCTGCCTGTCATGCAGGACATAGGGGCGGACGCTCATCTCAGACACGGCATTGGTGGATTGTAGGCTTTTTTAAGTTTTTGAATTGAAAAAGTCTGAGAATTGGAATTCGGTTTAGGGTAAGGTTAGGTGTTAGGGACTAGGATTAGATTTAGCGGTTAGAGTTTTAGCTTAGAATTAGGGTTAGGATTACTGTTAGGGTTAGAGATTAGGATTATGTTTAGTGGTTGGGTTTAGGTTTAGGGTGAGAGGCAAGAGTAAGGGTCAGGGATTAGGGTTACTGTTAGGAGTTAGATTCAGGGCTTACGAAGGGTTTGGTTTAGTGATAGGGTTAGGGCTTACGTTTAACGGTGTGTGTTAGGGCACGGGCCCTGTCTAACGTACGGGGCACTGTGGGTGTGGAGCAAGGCTGTGTCCCCATTTCATCGTACCCTGGGTGTTGGGCTTGAACTGTCACGCAGGACAAAGGCAGAGGCTCATCTCACGCATGGTTAGGATTAAGGTTTAAGGTTAGGGTCAGGGTTGAGGGTTAGGGTTAACAGAGTTAGGGTAAGGGGGTTAGGGATAGGATTAGTGTTAAGGGTTACGGGTAGGTTTAGGGTTCAGGGTTAGAGTTAGCATTAGGGCTTAAGGTTAGGATTAGGCGGTAGGTCAGATTTAGGGTTAGATCTAGGCGTTAGGGTAAGGGTTAGCGTTAGGGTTAAGAGATAGGGTTAGGTTTAATGCTTAGATTAGGGTTAGGGTTTGGGGTTAAAGTAAGTGTTAGGGGTTAGGTTTAAGGATCCAAGGTTAGGGTTATTTTTAGCTGTAGTGTTAGGGTTAGGGATAAGGGATCCCATTAGCATTAAGGGTCTTCCTTACTGTAGGGTTAAGGGTTAGGCTTAGAGTTAAAGGTGAAGGTTCGGGTCAGTGTTAAGATTTAGGGTGAGGGTTAACGGTTAGGGTAAAGGTTAAGCGTTAGGGTTAGGGATTAGTGATTAGGGTTTTTGGTTAGTGTTAGTGTTAGCGGTTAGGAGTTAGTGTTTTATGAAGGGGTATGGTTAGAATTAGGATTGGGGTTAGAGTTAGGGTGAGGTATAGGGGTTAGGTTTAGGGGTTAGTTTTAGGGTAAAAGGATAGGATTAGGGTTACGGGTTGTGCTTAGGTTTAGGGTTAAAGTTTACTGCTAGGGTTAGGGATAGGGTTCAGGGTTAGCTTTAGGGGTTCTGGTTAGGGTTAGGTGTTAGGTTAGTGTCAGGGTTAGGTCTAGTCGTGAGGGTAAGGTTTAGGGTTAGCTTTAAGAGCTAGGGTTAGGTTTAATGGTTAGGATTAGGATTAGGGTTAAGGGTTAGGGTAAGGCTTAGGGGTTAGGGTGAAGGCTTAGGGTCAAGGGTTAGGGTTTTTGTTAGGCATAGCATTGGGGTTAGAAGTAAGGGTTACTGTCAGTGTTAGGGTTGTAGGTAGGGTTACGGTTAGGGTTAGCGGTTTAGAATTAGGGTTAGGGATTTGGTGTCACAGTGATGACTAGGAGATAGGGTTAGAATTATGGGATAGGGGTTGCTCTCAGGAAATGGGTTATGCATTAACGTTAGGATAAGAGGTTAAAGTTAGGCGCACGCTGAGGTTTACGTGTTAAGGGGAGAAATAGGAACAGGATTGGGTGTTATGTTCAGGGTTAGGGTTATCTGTTAAAGGTATTGTTTATGCTTAGCACACGGGCCCTGTCTGCATTAGGCGGGCGGGGGGACTTTAGGGGGCTGGGATTGTACCCGGGAACCCACTCTATCATACTCTGGGTATGGGCCCGTGGGTTTCATGCAGGACACAGTGGTAGAGCCCCTTTTCACGCATGGCATGGGAGGATTGCAGGCTTTCTAAACTCTAAGAAAGCAAGAAGTCTGAGAATTAGATTTAGGGTTAGGATTCTGGTTAGGGTTAAGGATGAAGTTTAGTGTTAGGGTCAGGGCTTAGGGTTAGGTATTAGGGTTAGGATTAAAGGTTACTCTTAGGTTTAACGGTTACACTTTGGTTTAGGGTTGAGGTTTAGGGTTAGGGTGAAGATGAGGGGTTAGGGTTTGGTACAGGGTTAGGGTTAAATGTTAGGTTTAGGGTTGAAGATTAGGATTAGGGTTAGGATTAAAGGTTAGCGTGAGAGTTAACGCTTAGGGTTAAGGTTAAGAGTTAGGGTTTAGGGTTAGGGTTAGGGTAAGTTTTAGGGTTAGAGTTATGTGCTATGGTTTGTGTTAGAGGTTAGGGTTAGGTTTACTGGTCACGGTTAGGGTTACGTTTAGGGGGTAGCGTTAGGGTTAGGGTTAGGGTTAAGGGATAGGATTAGAGATAACTGTTGGGCTTAGGGTTAGGGTTTAGTGTTAGGCTTAGCAGTAAGGATTAGGGTTAGGGTCAGGGTTAAATGCTTGGGTGCGGGTAATGGTTAGGGTCAGGGTTAAGGTTCACAGATAGGGTTAGTGTTAAGGGTTACGGGTAGGTTTAGGGTTCAGGGTTAGAGTTAGCATTAGGATTTAACGTTAGGATTAGGCGGTAGGTTAGATTTAAGTTTAGATCTAGGCGTTAGGGTAAGGGCCAGCGTTAAGGTTAAAAGGCAGGGTTAGGTTTAATGCTTAGGATTAGGGTTAGGGTTTGGGGTTAAAGTAAGTGCTAGGGGTTAGGTTTAAGGATCCAAGGTTAGGGTTATTTTTAGCTGTAGTGTTAGGGTTAGGGATAAGGGATCCCATTAGCATTAAGGGTCTTCCTTACTGTAGGGTTAAGGGTTAGGCTTAGAGTTAAAGGTGAAGGTTCGGGTCAGTGTTAAGATTTAGGGTGAGGGTTAACGGTTAGGGTAAAGGTTAAGCGTTAGGGTTAGGGATTAGTGATTAGGGTTTTTGGTTAGTGTTAGGGTTAGCGGTTAGGAGTCAGTGTTTTATGAAGGGGTATGGATAGAATTAGGATTGGGGTTAGAGTGAGGGTGAGGTATAGGGGTTAGGTTTAGGGGTTAGTTTTAGGGTAAAAGGATAGGATTAGGGTTACGGGTTGGGCTTAGGATTAGGGTTAAAGTTTACTGCTAGGGTTAGGGATAGGGTTCAGGGTTAGCTTTAGGGGTTCTGGTTAGGGTTAGGTGTTAGGTCAGTGTCAGGGTTAGGTCGAGTCGTGAGGGTAAGGTTTAGGTTTAGCTTTAAGAGCTAGGGTTAGGTTTATGGTTAGGATTAGGATTAGGGTTAAGGGTTAGGGTAAGGCTTAGAGGTTAGGGTGAAAAGTTAGGGTCAAGGGTTAGGGTTTTTGTTAGGCATAGCGTTGGGGTTAGAAGTAAGGGTTACTGTCAGTGTTAGGGTTGTAGGTAGGGTTACGGTTAGGGTTAGAGGTTTGGAATTAGGGTTAGGGATTAGGTGTCACAGTGATGACTAGGAGATAGGGTTAGAATTATGGGATAGGGGTTGTTCTCAGGAAATGGGTTATGCATTAACGTTAGGATAAGAGGTTAAAGTTAGGCGCACGGTGAGGTTTACGTGTTAAGGGGAGAAATAGGAACAGGGTTGGGTGTTAAGTTCAGAGTTAGGGTTATCTGTTAAAGGTATTTTTTATGCTTAGCGCACAGGCCCTGTCTGCAGTAGGTGGGCGGGGGGGGTTTAGGGGGCTGGGATTGTACCCGGGAACCCACTCTATCATACTCTGGGTATGGGCCCGTGGGTTTCATGCAGGACACAGTGGTAGAGCCTCCTTTCCCGCATGGCATGGGAGGATTGCAGGCTTTCTAAACTCTAAGAAAGCAAGAAGTCTGAGAATTAGATTTAGTGTTAGGATTATGGTTAGGGTTAAGGATGAAGTTTAGTGTTAGGGTGAGGGCTTAAGGTCAGGGATTAGGGTTAGGGTTAAAGGTTACTCTTAGGTTTAACGGTTACACTTTGGTTTAGGGTTGAGGTTTAGGGTTAGGGTGAAGATGAGGGGTTAGGGTTTGGTACAGGGTTAGGGTTAAGTGTTAGGTTTAGGGTTGAAGATTAGGATTAGGGTTAGGATTAAAGGTTAGCGTGAGAGTTAACGCTTAGGGTTAAGGTTAAGAGTTAGGGTTTAGGGTTAGTGTTAGGGTTAGTTTTAGGGTTCGAGTTATGTGCTATGGTTTGTGTTAGAGGTTAGGGTTAGGTTTACTGGTCACGGTTAGGGTTAGGTTTAGGGGGTAGCATTAGGGTTAGGGTTAGGCTTAAGGGATAGGATTAGGGATAACTGTTGGGCTTAGGGTTAGGGTTTAGTGTTAGGGTTAGCATTAAGGATTAGGGTTAGGGTCAGGGTTAAATGCTTGGGTGCGGGTAATGGTTAGGGTCAGGGTTAAGGTTCACGGATAGGGTTAGTGTTAAGGGTTACGGGTAGGTTTAGGGTTCAGGGTTAGAGTTAGCATTAGGGCTTAAGGTTAGGATTAGGCGGTAGGTTAGATTTAGGGTTAGATCTAGGCGTTAGGGTAAGGGCTAGCGTTAGGGTTAAGAGATAGGGTTAGGTTTAATGCTTAGGATTAGGGTTAGGGTTTGGGGTTAAAGTAAGTGTTAGGGGTTAGGTTTAAGGATCCAAGGTGAGGGTTATTTTTAGCTGTAGTGTTAGGGTTAGGGATAAGGGATCCCATTAGCATTAAGGGTCTTCCTTACTGTAGGGTTAAGGGTTAGGCTTAGAGTTAAAGGTTAAGGTTAGGGTCAGTGTGAAGATTTAGGGTGAGGGTTAACGGTTAGGGTAAAGGTTAAGCATTTTGGTTAGGGATTAGTGATTAGGGTTTTTGGTTAGTGTTAGGGTTAGCGGTTAGGAGTTAGTGTTCTATGAAGGGGTATGGTTAGAATTAGGATTGGGGTTAGAGTTAGGGTGAGGTATAGGGGTTAGGTTTAGGTGTTAGTTTTAGAGCAAAAGCATAGGATTAGGGTTACGGGTTGGGCTTAGGTTTAGGGTTAGAGTTTACTGCTAGGGTTAGGGATAGCGTTCAGGGTTAGCTTTAGGGGTTCTGGTTAGTGTTAGGTGTTAGGTTAGTGTCAGGGTTAGGTCTAGTCGTGAGGGTATGGTTTAGGGTTAGCTTTAAGAGCTAGGGTTAGGTTTAATGGTTAGGATTAGGATTAGGGTTAAGGGTTAGGGTAAGGCTTAGGGGTTAGGGTGAAGGGTTAGGGTCAAGGGTTAGGGTTTTTGTTAGGCATAGCATTGGGGTTAAAGTAAGGGTTACTGTCAGTGTTAGGGTTGTAGGTAGGGTTACGGTTAGGGTTAGCGGTTTGGAATTAGGGTTAGGGATTAGGTGTCACAGTGATCACTAGGAGATAGGGTTAGAATTATGGGATAGGGGTTGTTCTCAGGAAATGGGTTATGCATTAACGTTAGGATAAGAGGTTAATGTTATGCGCACGGTGAGGTTTACGTGTTAAGGGGAGAAATAGGTACAGGGTTGGGTGTTACGTTCAGGGTTAGGGTTATCTGTTAAGGGTATTGTTTATGCTTAGCGCACGGGCCCTGTCCGCATTAGGCGGGCGGGGGTAGTTTAGGGGGCTGGGATTGTACCCGGGAACCCACTCTATCATACTCTGGGTATGGGCCCGTGGGTTTCATGCAGGACACAGTGGTAGAGCCTCCTTTCACGCATGGCATGGGAGGATTGCGGCTTTCTAAACTCTAAGAAAGCAAGAAGTCTGAGAATTAGATTTAGGGTTAGGATTCTGGTTAGGGTTAAGGATGAAGTTTAGTGTTAGGGTGAGGGCTTAGGGTTAGGGATTAGGGTTAGGGTTAAAGGTTACTCTTAGGTTTAACGGTTACACTTTGGTTTAGGGTTGAGGTTTACGGTTAGGGTTAAGATCAGGGGTTAGGGTTTGGTACAGGGTTAGGGTTAAGTGTTAGGTTTAGGGTTGAAGATTAGGATTAGGGTTAGGATTAAAGGTTAGCGTGAGAGTTAACGCTTAGGGTTAAGGTTAAGGGTTAGGGTTTAGGGTTAGGGTTAGGGTTAGTTTTAGGGTTAGAGTTATGTGCTATGGTTTGTGTTAGAGTTTAGGGTTAGCTTTACTGGTTACGGTTAGGGTTACGTTTACGGGGTAGCATTAGGGTTAGGGTTAGGGTTAAGGGATAGGATTAGGGATAAGTGTTGGGCTTAGGGGTAGGATTTAGTGTTAGGGTTAGCATTAAGGATTAGGGTTAGGGTCAGGGTTAAATGCTTGGGTGCGGGTAATGGTTAGGTTCAGGGTTAAGGTTCACGGATAGGGTTAGTGTTAAGGGTTACGGGTAGGTTTAGGGTTCAGGGTTAGAGTTAGCATTAGGGCTTAAGGTTAGGATTCGGCGGTAGGTTAGATTTAGGGTTAGATCTAGGCGTTAGGGTAAGGACTAGCGTTAGGGTTAAGAGATAGGGTTAGGTTTAATGCTTAGGATTAGGGTTAGGGTTTGGGGTGAAAGTAAGTGTTAGGGGTTAGGTTTAAGGATCCAAGGTTAGGGTTATTTTTAGCTGTAGTGTTAGGGTTAGGGATAAGGGATCCCATTAGCATTAAGGGTCTTCCTTACTGTAGGGTTAAGGGTTAGGCTTAGAGTTAAAGGTAAACGTTAGGGTCAGTGTTAAGATTTAGGGTGAGTGTTAACGGTCAGGGTAAAGGTTAAGCGGTAGGGTTAGGGATTAGTGATTAGGGTTTTTGGTTAGTGTTAGGGTTAGCGGTTAGGAGTTAGTGTTTTATGAAGGGGTATGGTTAGAATTCGGATTGGGGTTAGAGTTAGGGTGAGGTATAGGGGTTAGGTTTAGGGGTTAGTTTTAGAGTAAAAGGATAGGATTAGGGTTACGGGTTGGGCTTAGTTTTAGGGTTAAAGTTTACTGCTAGGGTTAGGGATAGGGTTCAGGGTTAGCTTTAGGGGTTCTGGTTAGGGTTAGGTGTTAGGTTAGTGTCAGGGTTAGGTCTAGTCGTGAGGGTAAGGTTTAGGGTTAGCTTTAAGAGCTAGGGTTAGGTTTAATGGTTAGGATTAGGATTAGGGTTAAGGGTTAGGGTAAGGCTTAGGGGTTAGGGTGAAGGGTTAGGGTCAAGGGTTAGGGTTTTTGTTAGGCATAGCGTTGGGGTTAGAAGTAAGGGTTACTGTCAGTGTTAGGGTTGTAGGTAGGGTTACGGTTAGGGTTAGCGGTTTGGAATTAGGGTTAGGGATTCGGTGTCACAGTGATGACTAGGAGATAGGGTTAGAATTGTGGGATAGGGGTTGTTCTCAGGAAATGGGTTATGCATTAACGTTAGGATAAGAGGTTAATGTTAGGCGCATGGTGAGGTTTATGTGTTAAGGGGAGAAATAGGAACAGGGTTGGTTGTTATGTTCAGGGTTAGGGTTATCTGTTAAAGGTATTGTTTATGCTTAGCGCACGGGCCCTGTCTGCATTAGGCGGGCGGGGGGAGTTTAGGGGGCTGGGATTGTACCCGGGAACCCACTCTATCATACTCTGGGTATGGGCCCGTGGGTCTCATGCAGGACGCAGTGGTAGAGCCTCCTTTCACGCATGGCATGGGAGGATTGCAGGCTTTCTAAACTCTAAGAAAGCAAGAAGTCTGAGAATTAGATTTAGGGTTAGGATTCTGGTTAGGGTTAAGGATGAAGTTTAGTGTTAGGGTGAGGGCTTAGGGTTAGGGATTAGGGTTAGGGTTAAAGGTAACTCGTAGGTTTAACGGTTACACTTAGGTTTAGGGTTGAGGTTCACGCTTAGGGTTAAGATGAGGGGTTAGGGTTTGGTACAGGGGTAGGGGTAAGTGTTAGGTTTAGGGTTGAAGATTAGGATTAGGGTTAGGATTAAAGGTTAGCGTGAGAGTTAACGCTTAGTGTTAAGGTTAAGAGTTAGGGTTTAGGGTTAGGGTTAGGGTTAGTTTTAGGGTTAGAGTTATGTGCTATGGTTTGTGTTAGAGGTTAGGGTTAGGTTTACTGGTCACGGTTAGGGTTACGTTTAGGGGGTAGCATTAGGGTTAGGGTTAGGGTTAGGGTTAAGGGATAGGATTAGGGATAAGTGTTGGGCTTAGGGTTAGGGTTTAGTGTTAGGGTTATCATTAAGGATTAGGGTTAGGGTCAGGGTTAAATGCTTGGGTGCGGGTAATGGTTAGGGTCAGGGTTAAGGTTCACGGATAGGGTTAGTGTTAAGGGTTACGGGTAGGTTTAGGGTTCAGGGTTAGAGTTAGCATTAGGGCTTAAGGTTAGGATTAGGCGGTAGGTTAGATTTAGGGTTAGATCTAGGCGTTAGGGTAAGGGCTAGCGTTAGAGTTAAGAGATAGGTTTAGGTTTAATGCTTAGGATTAGGGTTAGGGTTTGGGGTTAAAGTAAGTGTTAGGGGTTAGGTTTAACGATCAAAGGATAGGGTTATTTTTAGCTGTAGTGTTAGGGTTAGGGATAAGGGATCCCATTAGCATTAAGGGTCTTCCTTACTGTAGGGTTAAGGGTTAGGCTTAGAGTTAAAGGTTAAGGTTAGGGTCAGTGTTAAGATTTAGGGTGAGGGTTAATGGTTAGGGTAAAGGTTAAGCGTTAGGGTTAGGAATTAGTGATTAGGGTTTTTGGTTAGTGTTAGGGTTAGCGGTTAGGAGTTAGTGTTTTATGAAGGGGTATGGTTAGAATTAGGATTGGGGTTAGAGTTAGGGTGAGGTATAGGGGTTAGGTTTAGGGGTTAGTTTTAGGTTAAAAGGATAGGATTAGGGTTACGGGTTGGGCTTAGGTTTAGGGTTAAAGTTTACTGCTAGGGTTAGGGATAGGGTTCAGGGTTAGCTTTAGGGGTTCTGGTTAGGTTTAGGTGTTAGGTTAGTGTCAGGGTTAGGTCAAGTCGTCAGGATAAGGTTAAGGGTTAGCTTTAACAGCTAGGGTTAGGTTTAATGGTTAGGATTAGGATTAGGGTTAAGGGTTAGGTTAAGGCTTAGAGGTTAGGGTGAAGGGTTAGGGTCAAGGGTTAGGGTTTTTGGTAGGCATAGCGTTGGGGTGAGAAGTAAGGGTTACTGTCAGTGTTAGGGTTGTAGGTAGGGTTACGGTTAGGGTTAGCGGTTTAGAATTAGGGTTAGGGATTAGGTGTCACAGTGATGACTAGGAGATAGGGTTAGAATTATGGGATAGGGGTTGTTCTCAGGAAATGGGTTATGCATTAACGTTAGGATAAGAGGTTAAAGTTAGGCGCACGGTGAGGTTTACGTGTTAAGGGGAGAAATAGGAACAGGGTTGGGTGTTATGTTCAGGGTTAGGGTTATCTGTTAAAGGTATTGTTTATGCTTAGCGCACGGGCCCTGTCTGCATTGGGAGGGCGGGGGGAGTTTAGGGGGCTGGGATTGTACCCGGGAACCCACTCTATCATACTCTGGGTATGGGCCCGTGCGTTTCATGCAGGACGCAGTGGTAGAGCCTCCTTTCACGCATGGCATGGGAGGATTGCATGCTTTCTAAACTCTAAGAAAGCAAGAAGTCTGAGAATTAGATTTAGGGTTAGGATTCTGGTTAGGGTTAAGGATGAAGTTTAGTGTTAGGGTGAGGGCTTAGGGTTAGGGATTAGGGTTAGGGTTAAAGGTTACCCTTAGGTTTAACGGTTACACTTTGGTTTAGGGTTGAGGTTTACGGTTAGGGTTAAGATGAGGGGTTAGGGTTTGGTACAGGGTTAGGGTTAAGTGTTAGGTTTAGGGTTAAAGATTAGGATTAGGGTTAGGATTAAAGGTTAGCGTGAGAGTTAACGCTTAGGGTTAAGGTTAAGAGTTACGGTTTAGGGTTAGGGTTAGTTTTAGGGTTAGAGTTACGTGCTATGGTTTGTGTTAGAGGTTAGGGTTAGGTTTACTGGTCACGGTTAGGGTTACGTTTAGGGGGAAGCATTAGGGATAGGCTTAGGGTTAGGGTTAAGGGATAGGATTAGGGATAAGTGTTGGGTTTAGGGTTAGGGTTTAGTGTTAGGGTTAGCATTAAGGATTAGGGTTAGGGTCAGGGTTAAATGCTTGGGTGCGGGTAATGGTTAGGGTCAGGGTAGGTTCACGGACAGGGTTAGTGTTAAGGGTTACGGGTAGGCTTAGGGTTCACGGTTAGAGCTAGCATTAGGGCTTAAGGTTAGGATTAGGCGGTAGGTTAGATTTAGGCTTAGATCTAGGCGTTAGGGTAAGGGCTAGCGTTAGGGTTAAGAGATAGGGTTAGGTTTAATGCTTAGGATTAGGGTTAGGGTTTGGGGTGAAAGTAAGTGTTAGGGGTTAGGTTTAAGGATCCAAGGTTAGGGTTATTTTTAGCTGTAGTGTTAGGGTTAGGGATAAGGGATCCCATTAGCATTAAGGGTCTTCCTTACTGTAGGGTTAAGGGTTAGGCTTAGAGTTAAAGGTAAACGTTAGGGTCAGTGTTAAGATTTAGGGTGAGTGTTAACGGTCAGGGTAAAGGTTAAGCGTTAGGGTTAGGGATTAGTAATTAGGGTTTTTGGTTAGTGTTAGGGTTAGCGGTTAGGAGTTAGTGTTTTATGAAGGGGTATGGTTAGATTTAGGACTGGGGTTAGAGTTAGGGTGAGGTATAGGGGTTAGGTTTAGGGGTTAGTTTTAGGGTAAAAGGATAGGATTAGGGTTAGGGGTTGGGCTTAGGTTTAGGGTTAAAGTTTACTGCTAGGGTTAGGGATAGGGTTCAGGGTTAGCTTTAGGGGTTCTGGTTAGGTTTAGGTGTTAGGTTAGTGTCAGGGTTAGGTCTAGTCGTGAGGGTAACGTTTAGGTTTAGCTTTAAGAGCTAGGGTTAGGTTTAATGGTTAGGATTAGGATTAGGGTTAAGGGTTAGGGTAAGGCTTAGGGGTTAGGGTGAAGGGTTATGGTCAAGGGTTAGGGTTTTTGTTAGACATAGCGTTGGGGTTAGAAGTAAGGGTTACTGTCAGTGTCAGGGTTGTAGGTAGGGTTACTGTTAGGGTTAGTGGTTTAGAATTAGGGTTAGGGATTAGGTGTCACAGTGATGACTAGGAGATAGGGTTAGAATTATGGGATAGGGGTTGTTCTCAGGAAATGGGTTATGCATTAACGTTAGGATAAGAGGTTAAAGTTAGGCGCACGGTGAGGTTTACGTGTTAAGGGGAGAAATAGGAACAGGGTTGGGTGTTATGTTCAGGGTTAGGGTTATCTGTTAAAGGTATTGTTTATGCTTAGCGCACAGGCCCTGTCTGCATTGGGCGGGCGGGGGGAGTTTAGGGGGCTGGGATTGTACCCGGGAACCCACTCTATCATACTCTGGGTATGAGCCCGTGGGTTTCATGCAGGACGCAGTGGTAGAGCCTCCTTTCACGCATGGCATGGGAGGATTGCAGGCTTTCTAAACTGTATGAAAGCAAGAAGTCTGTGAATTAGATTTAGGGTTAGGATTCTGGTTATGGTTAAGGATGAAGTTTAGTGTTAGGGAGAGGGCTTAGGGTTAGGGATTAGGGTTAGGGTTAAAGGTTACTCTTAGGTTTAACGGTTACACTTTGGTTTAGGGTTGAGGTTTACGGTTAGAGTTAAGATGAGGGGTTAGGGTTTGGTACAGTGTTAGGGTTAAGTGTTAGGTTTAGGGTTGAAGATTAGGATTAGGGTTAGGATTAAAGGTTAGCGTGAGAGTTAACGCTAAGGTTAAGGTTAAGAGTTAGGGTTTAGGGTTAGGGTTAGGGTTAGGGTTAGTTTTAGGGTTAGAGTTATGTGCTATGGTTTGTGTTAGAGGTTAGGGTTAGGTTTACTGGTCACGGTTAGGGTTACGTTTAGGGGGTAGCATTAGGGTTAGAGTTAGGGTTAGGGTTAAGGGATAGGATTAGGGATAAGTGTTGGGCTTAGGGTTAGGGTTTAGTGTTAGGGTTAGCATTAAGGATTAATGTTAGAGTCAGGGTTAAATGCTTGGGTGCGGGTAATGGTTAGGGTCAGGGTTAAGGTTCACGGATAGGGTTAGTGTTAAGGGTTACGGGTAGGTTTAGGGTTCAGGGTTAGAGTTAGCATTAGGGCTTAAGGTTAGGATTAGGCGGTAGGTTAGATTTAGGGTTAGATCTAGGCTTTAGGGTAAGGGCTAGCGTTAGGGTTAAGAGATAGGGCTAGGTTTAATGCTTAGGATTAGGGTTAGGGTTTGGGGTGAAAGTAAGTGTTAGGGGTTAGGTTTAAGGATCAAAGGTTAAGGTTAGTTTTGGCTGTAGTGTTAGGGTTAGGGATAAGGGATCCCATTAGCATTAAGGGTCTTCCTTACTGTAGGGTTAAGGGTTAGGCTTAGAGTTAAAGGTTAAGGTTAGGGTCAGTGGTAAGATTTAGGGTGAGGGTTAACGGTTAGGGTAAAGGTTAAGCGTTAGGGTTAGGGATTAGTGATTAGGGTTTTTGGTTATTGTTAGGGTTAGCGGTTAGGAGTTAGTGTTTTATGAAAGGGTATGGTTAGAATTAGGATTGGGGTTAAAGTTAGGGTGAGGTATAGGGGTTAGGTTCAGGGGTTAGTTTTAGGGTAAAAGGATAGGATTAGGGTTACGGGTTGGGCTTAGGTTTAGGGTTAAAGTTTACTGCTAGGGTTAGGGATAGGGTTCAGGGTTAGCTTTAGGGGTTCTGGTTAGGGTTAGGTGTTAGGTTAGTGTCAGGGTTAGGTCGAGTCGTGAGGGTAAGGTTTAGGGTTAGATTTAAGAGCTAGGGTTAGGTTTAATGGTTAGGATTAGGATTAGGGTTAAGGGTTAGGGTAAGGCTTAGGGGTTAGGGTGAAGGGTTAGGGTCAAGGGTTAGGGTTTTTGTTAGGCATAGCGTTGGGGTGAGAAGTAAGGGTTACTGTCAGTGTTAGGGTTGTAGGTAGGGTTACGGTTAGGGTTAGCGGTTTAGAATTAGGGTTAGGGATTAGGTGTCACAGTGATGACTAGGAGATAGGGTTAGGATTATGGGATAGGGGTTGTTCTCAGGCAATGGGTTATGCATTAACGTTAGGATAAGAGGTTAAAGTTAGGCGCACGGTGAGGTTTACGTGTTAAGGGGAGAAATAGGAACAGGTTTGGGTGTTATGTTCAGGGTTAGGGTTATCTGTTAAAGGTATTGTTTATGCTTAGCCCACGGGCCCTGTCTGCATTGGGCGGGCGGGGGGAGTTTAGGGGGCTGGGCTTGTACCCGGGAACCCACTCTATCATACTCTGGGTATCGG
>NC_091001.1:2489603-2492103 GCF_041146395.1 Eulemur rufifrons
GGTTTCATGCAGGACGCAGTGGTAGAGCCTCCTTTCACGCATGGCATGGGAGAATTGCAGGCTTTCTAAACTGTATGAAAGCAAGAAGTCTGTGAATTAGATTTAGGGTTAGGATTCTGGTTATGGTTAAGGATGAAGTTTAGTGTTAGGGAGAGGGCTTAGGGTTAGGGATTAGGGTTAGGGTTAAAGGTTACTCTTAGGTTTAACGGTTACACTTTGGTTTAGGGTTGAGGTTTACGGTTAGAGTTAAGATGAGGGGTTAGGGTTTGGTACAGTGTTAGGGTTAAGTGTTAGGTTTAGGGTTGAAGATTAGGATTAGGGTTAGGATTAAAGGTTAGCGTGAGAGTTAACGCTAAGGTTAAGGTTAAGAGTTAGGGTTTAGGGTTAGGGTTAGGGTTAGGGTTAGTTTTAGGGTTAGAGTTATGTGCTATGGTTTGTGTTAGAGGTTAGGGTTAGGTTTACTGGTCACGGTTAGGGTTACGTTTAGGGGGTAGCATTAGGGTTAGAGTTAGGGTTAGGGTTAAGGGATAGGATTAGGGATAAGTGTTGGGCTTAGGGTTAGGGTTTAGTGTTAGGGTTAGCATTAAGGATTAATGTTAGAGTCAGGGTTAAATGCTTGGGTGCGGGTAATGGTTAGGGTCAGGGTTAAGGTTCACGGATAGGGTTAGTGTTAAGGGTTACGGGTAGGTTTAGGGTTCAGGGTTAGAGTTAGCATTAGGGCTTAAGGTTAGGATTAGGCGGTAGGTTAGATTTAGGGTTAGATCTAGGCTTTAGGGTAAGGGCTAGCGTTAGGGTTAAGAGATAGGGCTAGGTTTAATGCTTAGGATTAGGGTTAGGGTTTGGGGTGAAAGTAAGTGTTAGGGGTTAGGTTTAAGGATCAAAGGTTAAGGTTAGTTTTGGCTGTAGTGTTAGGGTTAGGGATAAGGGATCCCATTAGCATTAAGGGTCTTCCTTACTGTAGGGTTAAGGGTTAGGCTTAGAGTTAAAGGTTAAGGTTAGGGTCAGTGGTAAGATTTAGGGTGAGGGTTAACGGTTAGGGTAAAGGTTAAGCGTTAGGGTTAGGGATTAGTGATTAGGGTTTTTGGTTATTGTTAGGGTTAGCGGTTAGGAGTTAGTGTTTTATGAAAGGGTATGGTTAGAATTAGGATTGGGGTTAAAGTTAGGGTGAGGTATAGGGGTTAGGTTCAGGGGTTAGTTTTAGGGTAAAAGGATAGGATTAGGGTTACGGGTTGGGCTTAGGTTTAGGGTTGAAGTTTACTGCTAGGGTTAGGGATAGGGTTCAGGGTTAGCTTTAGGGGTTCTGGTTAGGGTTAGGTGTTAGGTTAGTGTCAGGGTTAGGTCGAGTCGTGAGGGTAAGGTTTAGGGTTAGATTTAAGAGCTAGGGTTAGGTTTAATGGTTAGGATTAGGATTAGAGTTAAGGGTTAGGGTAAGGCTTAGGGGTTAGGGTGAAGGGTTAGGGTCAAGGGTTAGGGTTTTTGTTAGGCATAGCGTTGGGGTGAGAAGTAAGGGTTACTGTCAGTGTTAGGGTTGTAGGTAGGGTTACGGTTAGGGTTAGCGGTTTAGAATTAGGGTTAGGGATTAGGTGTCACAGTGATGACTAGGAGATAGGGTTAGGATTATGGGATAGGGGTTGTTCTCAGGCAATGGGTTATGCATTAACGTTAGGATAAGAGGTTAAAGTTAGGCGCACGGTGAGGTTTACGTGTTAAGGGGAGAAATAGGAACAGGGTTGGGTGTTATGTTCAGGGTTAGGGTTATCTGTTAAAGGTATTGTTTATGCTTAGCCCACGGGCCCTGTCTGCATTGGGCGGGCGGGGGGAGTTTAGGGGGCTGGGCTTGTACCCGGGAACCCACTCTATCATACTCTGGGTATCGGCCCGTGGGTTTCATGCAGGACCCAGTGGTAGAGCCTCCTTTCACGCATGGCATGGGAGGATTGCAGGCTTTCTAAACTCTAAGAAAGCAAGAAGTCTGAGAATTAGATTTAGGGTTAGGATTCTGGTTAGGTTTAAGGATGAAGTTTAGTGTTAGGGTGAGGGCTTAGGGTTAGGGATTAGGGTTAGGGTTAAAGGTTACTCTTAGGTTTAACGGTTACACTTTGGTTTAGGGTTAAGGTTTACGGTTAGGGTTAAGATGAGGGGTTAGGGTTTGGTACAGGGTTAGGGTTAAGTGTTAGGTTTAGGGTTGAAGATTAGGATTAGGGTTAGGATTAAAGCTTAGCGTGAGAGTTAACGCTTAGTGTTAAGGTTAAGAGTTACGGTTTAGGGTTAGGGTTAGGGTTAGGGTTAGTTTTAGGGTAAGAGTTATGTGCTATGGTTTGTGTTAGAGGTTAGGGTTAGGTTTACTGGTCACGGTTAGGGTTACGTATAGGGGGTAGCATTAGGGATAGGCTTAGGGTTAGGGTTAAGGGATAGGATTAGGGATAAGTGTTGGGCATAGGGTTAGGGTTTGGTGTTAGTGTTAGCGTTAGGGTTAGGGTTAGGAGTTAGGGTTAGGGTT